>NW_018164843.1:98488-136525 GCF_001263595.1 Phalaenopsis equestris | reverse complement strand
GATCTTCCGTCAGTGATAATCATTCTAGGCATTCTGTATCTAGTGAAAATATTTTTCATTAAAAATCTTGAAACACTTTTAGCGTCACAACGAGGTAAAGCTTGTGCTTCAATCCACTTAGAAACGTAGTCTACAGCAATTAATATGTATAAATTTCCAAATAAAGGAATAAATGGTACCATGAAGTCTAATCCTCAAACATCAAAGATCTCAACTTCTAACATGAAATTTAGAGGCATTTCATTTCTTCTAGATATATTACCTACTCGTTGACATCGATCACAAGTTTTTATGTATCTATAAACATCTCTAAAGATAGTAGGCCAATAATGAATGATTAGCTCAGTTTCTTCATAAGGTACATATCTTCTCATAATTAGATCCTTACATTGTTTATATAAATAAGGCTCTTCCCAAAAATATGTTTTCGCATCATGAATGAATTTTCTTTGTTGCTGCAGGGTCAGCATAGGTGGCAAAATATCACTTACAATATAGTTAACAATATTAGCATACCATGGTATTTTTCACTCATTAATATTATAAAGTTGTTCATCAGGGAAACTGTCTGTAATTTCATTGTCAATGTCAGATAATTCATGATTTTCTAATCTTGACAAATGATCAGCAATTTGATTATCAGTTTCTTTCCATCAATAACCACAAGATCAAATTCTTGCATTAAAAGTATTCATCTAATTAACCTTGATTTGACATCTTTCTTTTACATCAGATATTCTATAGCAGAGTGATCAGTGTGCACAACACATTTAGCTTCAATTAAATAAGATCTAAATTTATCTAAAGCATACACAATGGCTAATAACTCTTTTTCAGTAACAGTATAATTAATTTGTCACTGGAGCTTTATCAACCCTTTCACGGATAGATTTGTTTCGCATTTTGTCTCTGAGTGTCAAATCATTCATCCACCTAATCATTCTCATCTCAGCAACACTTAAATTTGTTTAATGTTCTCTTTTAAAGGCCAGCATTCAGCACCAAACAGTATTACAGGTCTCACCACCATCTTATAAAATTTTCATTTAAGTCTAAGCGGTACTTTTCTATCACAAAATAGACCTGATGCATTCCTCCACTGCAACAATCTTTTGATAAAATATTTACGCTGGTTGTCAACTACCTAATGTAACCCTCCTCTTTCGCATCCTTCGAGGCTTAGGACCGAGCAATGGCGGTGTTTCCTAAAAGCCAAAATCCTCCGTGTAGGGAATCATGGAATGCAATTGATAAGGTGCAAGTAGAAATCCTCTATTAGCTGAAGTTAAGTTTAAATTATCCCCTTAGACAAATATCAATCACATATCTATGAAGTCCCATTGGATAATACAACCTATGGTTGCTGATAATAAGTTTTAATCAATTTGAATCAGCTACCTCTTTTAACCAAATAGAACATGCTTAACAACAACTCCAGACAATCAAATCATGAGATATTGATCAAATTTATCATAATTCCCCTCAAAATCTGCTTCAAGCTATGGCGATATATTTCTTCTATTTAAAACTAAAATCACTATTATTCTATGCTAAGCATAACATCTAACAATTATTCTTAATTAAAAGCTATCTCTTGATATTGGGAGGGGTAATTAATCTTAAGAGCTTGCGTATGTAAGAATCCTAAAATAATATCATAAAGTCATAGGAAAATGAGATTGAAATTTCTAAGTATTAGCTTAACTAAAAATAAAATCTATTACCTAAAACTTTAAAACAAAACTACAAACTCTCACACAAAAATGGTACTCAAATTTTCAAAGCTAAGCATATATATTCTCATTATTTCATATTTCTTTGCTATATTTTTGAGATAGTTAATCGAATTCTTAACTAAGCTTCAAAACACTATCAATTTTTTAATCAAACTACAGAAGAAATTTAACAAGAATTTCCAAGGTCCATAGATTTTTGCTAGAATACATAAGCAATAAGAACATTATTAATTATTATAGAATTTATCATACTAATTCAAATCTAAATTCCCTAAACAGCAATAGATGTGGACAATATTCATTAATCAACTTCAAAACATAGGCTTGCACGGTAATAACACTGATGACAAAATAAATTATAATTTTTGAAATCTGAAAACCAAGCAATAATATCTTACCTTTAATCGGGATCTTTTATCTTCTATAGCCTTTAGTGTAGCTTCCAGCACATCATTATAAAAGTATTCCCTTATTTCCTTAGAATGGGGAATGTTGTTTAGTCTAGTAGGGATCCCGCGCCACTTTTTCTGTGATAGGAATGTTTCAACAAGAAAATGTGTTATTCTAAACTCATTCTTTTGAACAAATAAACTAGTCATCGCATTGGATTTGGAAAGGAAAAATAAAAAATAACATTAGCACGATCACCTGAGTCGAAAACGAAACAGTGGAGGTGCAAACTTCAACAGAATCTCCTATGAGCAAGCCGAAAGCAGAAAATTACAAAAAAAAAAAAGGTCGAAACCTTCAATAATTACAGCTGATATTTATTTAGAAAAGCATTAGTGCCAACAAACATAAAGCATATGTAGCGTTAAAAAAAGATAAAGTCATTTCAAGTTCATAGAAAGTAGGAATTTAAAAAACTGCACATTACAGTCCATGCTGATGTTAATGAATCATGTTGAACATGTCATAATGACCGGTCAAGAATGAAGGAAAGATAGTACGACAAGGTTTGAGTTTTGTGTAGTGGTCCAGCATATCATGGGAAGAACTACGACTGTTGCAAGAATGCAGAGATTTTATAAAAAGTTGTAATAGTTTCAAGATTAAAGCCACTGAAATTGCAATGCAGGAGGATCCAGCATCAAATTGACCCAAGAAGATCAGTCCAATCAATTTGCAAGCCTATGTCAAGCCTAAATAAAATCAAACTCGGTCTTAGAAGAAAGAATGGTGTGTGGACAGGAGGCTACATGATGACAAATTAAATCAAGAAAGCTTCATTTCAAAAGCCAAACTACCAATCATAAAGGCCAGCCGAAGTCAACGAAGGGAAGAGAAAAGGTGGTTACCAATTCAAATTTAAAGGAAGAACTTAAGGATGTTCAAAATTTCATCTCCTCAAATCATTCCAATCATGCTTAAATCAGAAACTGACAAAGGAAGGAGCGGAGGCAATAAATCAATTTCCTTGGATTTGTTCAGACTTTAAAGCTTTTATCAATTATCTTGTCTATCATTGGGTTTTATTTACCATAAAAACCAGCTTGTTCGTAGATAATTTGATTTCATATCAATCAAGGAATTCATGACATGTTGAGTTTAGCTCTCTCTCTCCCTCTCTTTCTCCTTCACAAGTTTTGTCCACATAGGCCTCTCCCATTTCAATTTTTGTCCATATAGGCCTCTCGCTTCAAAAATATAGGCCTACCACCTCCCTCTTACTAGAAGTAGCATCTCTCAAATCTCTCTACCCAAACGTAGGTGAAATTTAGCAAGAAAATTAAAAGCATCAAGAAGGCAAAAAAAAAGCAAGGAGAAGTTCCAAAAGCAATTGAAGAAAGGAGCAAAAGAAGTAGTTGATCCAAACAAGAACTAAGGAGGAAGTAAGCAAACACAAGAGAGTTCTTTCTTGGATCAGCGTAAAGCTGTAGACTCAAATTCAACTTATAATTTAGTGTTCGTTCCTCAAGTGCATCTCTTTCTAGTCTCCAGTCAATATTACCTCTTCCATCAATTAGCTTTAATTATCGGAAAATATCTTGGGTTGGAAATAAAGGGTTGTCATACTCATCCTCTTCAACAATAGATCTGGCATTTAGTGTGGAATCTGGCATCAGATCAATAATGTTGTTCCGGTTTTCAAACCCTGAACAAGTTTTGATTCACAATATCCTATAAATCAAGATGAAGCATTAACCTCATTTATTAAGAGAGTAAAGTGTCAAAATAGTCCCCTAACAACTTACATGGGGTCATTATAGTCCCAGAATCTAAAAAAGTGTCAAATTAATCCTCCTTTATATCTTGAGCTGGGAACTAAAGTGATATTTTAATAGATTATAGGACTAAAATAACTCCTTAAATAACCCACTACTAAGAATGTGGACCGCAACCCGCTACAAAGATGTCAACCGCTATGACAATTCTCATAAGTTGTAAGAACAAGAACTAAGACTTTAAGGAGCACTATTCAACATTTTCAGTCAGTCCTGGAAAAACATCAAGCAGGATGTGCTTCGCGTTTGCAATGAAACCTTACAAGCTTTACTTCTGTGCCAAATCCCTCATTAAACAAAAAGCTCGACCACCACATTAAGTGCTATCTAATCATCAGCTTGAACTAAAATGAATCTTAAAACCAAAGGTGGTAAAAAAACAATCTTATCTTATGCTGACAAACATCATGCACCAACCTTCAACAGTGCTCAGCTTCTTTGACTTAATAGCATCAGCATGAAATGGATGAAATAAGAAGTCAACCTCATCAAATACAACATCCTTCGGGCCGTTTCCATCAATCTAAATCCTAGTAGTATGAGTTAGTAAACTCAACAAACATGCATATTATATTTTAACAAAAAACTGTTCATGCAATATCTTGAATTAGATGAAAGGAAAAAACCTTCTTTAACAAGTCCATGTACAAGGGCAAAATAGCTTCTACATTCCTCTTATATGTCTCAAGACGTGACTCAGCCTATTAAAATAAAACAGTAAAACTTAGTAGCATACAATAAATCAAGAGGACATGTTAAAAGTATTGCTTCCAACATGATAGAAAATAACAGCACAAAGCAACGGCCAGAGCATAGAAGGTTTTTGGGGAAAAATAAATTGTAATATTCAGTGCAAGGATGGCGAGAATGTAAAAATGAAACTCAATGAAGCACTGAGGTAATGATAAATTAGAGTTTAATAAAAAATGTCTAGTAAGATTAGCATTCACATGCATTATAATTTTAAAGTTAAACTGCTGCAAAATTTAACAACTGTCCTATTATGTTTTCTGCAAGAAAATGGAGGAAAATTGCAATAGTTGAAATTGAAGGAAAACATAAAATTTGGTAAACACTACTTTTTCTTGAGTATCATCAGCACGGGCTATGAGTCGTGCTGAAATTTCATCCGTCTCAGGAGGTAAGTTCTTAAGATGGTAGATTTTTCTGGTAACAGGATCTATCCTCCTACCAACACATCTGTCGATCAGAATTTCATCAGGAACCTAAGCATCAAAACATCAAATAATATGAGAAGTCAAGATGCAAAACTAAATAAAACTATTGAAATTATGCAACAAAAAAATTCATTGACATGTGATTTTAAGTGTTTAAGAGAAGAGATTCAAAGCATTTATATTTATCATAACAAAGGCATGATACCAGACAATCATTATAAAATATAATTTATTATGATGAGATAAACAAGTTAAATTTTCAAGTAAATCCAAGTTTACTCACAATAAAGTACAAAGAAAATTAGTAACATTAATGGTTACAAAATACTATTCAAGCAGCGCAAAAATGAAAACATGTACAAGCTAACTGCTTAACCCTTCCTCACAAAGAATAGAAAGATCAATGCACATCTGTTAATTGATAACTTTACAATAATAAACTACCAGCTATAGCCTGTGAAGACCCACCAATTTCAACGTAATTTCTTATACCACTAGATCATGTCATTGGACCTTAGTAGTGGTAATCCTAAAGAAATTCACATTTGAGTTCACAATACATCCGAATCATGATTCCGCCATAATATTGTTTCTTTCCTTTTCATGATTCCGCCATAATATTGTTTCTTTCCTTTTTTAGAGAATAAACTGGGGCATAATCCTTAGAGTTGATAGCTACAAGCTTTAGTCCTTTGAGCAATCAACTATGATTCACAGGTAAGCTTAGTAATTAAGTTATGTAATATTAGAATAATTAGCCACGACATAAGCACGACGCACATCATATACGTGCCCAAAGAACAAATAATAAAATAAAATATGTACATAAGTGTCGTAATATGTTAGTAAAAGAAATAATAAAAAATTAATAAATTTTAGAATTTATATAATATTTATTCCATATTTTTTATATTTACTCTCACTATTTTGTATTTCAATTTATTTCCTTCTAATATTCTTAATAAAAATAACAAATTAAATTACCAAATATCTAAGATAATCATCTATCATTTTTTGAAGATATAATTTATTATATTTCCCAATTCCATCTTCCAACCATATTGATACTATGTTGTTACTGTAATAAAATAAACATTTAAATTTTATAATATATATTATAGTTACTAAGTATTTTTAATAATATCCCATATTTGACTTTTGGTCTTCCATGTGATTAGCATTTTCAGTATACATGTCTTAATAAATAAAAAATTCAATAAAATAAAAAAATTTATAATTTATACTATATTTACTCCATATTTTCTATTGTTATTCTCCTAATTTTGACTAAATACTCCATATCAAAATAAGTTTTTAAATTTTTAAAATATTAAAGCTAGACTGTCATGTCTATCGTGAGTCCATGTCCTATATTTTCAATAATAGCATGTCATGTCATGTGTCCATGTCATCTCATGTGTCCATGTCTGTGTTTGTACATTGTAAGCAATAGTAAAGTTTTAAAGGTCAAATTTCGTGTACCCTATTTTGAGTCCTTGGTCAAAACTAAGATTTTTATTCGGCCCTTCGCCTCCTATCCTAGTCAATTTCTTCCTTGACATCTTGTTTTTCTTTATCTTCTTCATAAAGAAGAAATAAAAATGCCGACTTCTCCATCCTTCATATAGCTGTCCTTCTTGTTGTTTCATATTTTCATTTTAGAAATTGCATCCTCTGCTTATGAAAGCATACCATCCAAAAATCTGAGTAACATTCTACAATCTTCTGGCAATCAACGAATCACTACTGCATTTCAAAAATCCTATTTGTAATTTGTTAGCATAAGTTCCTAAGACAAATGACCTTAAGTTGTCCTTTCTTTTTTATAACTCCTTAAAATGATATTCCTATTTTTTTCCAATAGAAAACATGGATAAATTTGGCCATTAGCTTTATTGATAGTTTTCGAAATGTTTTCAATGGAATCCACATTCTTCCTTTATAATTCAAGTTATATTTCTCTGCACCTTTCTATTTATATTTTTTCAGCGAACGCATCACGAAAGAGAGAAGACTAAATCAATGAAAGCTATATAACAAACCCTATAATTCTTCTGAGCATATGATTGTCCCAATTTAATAGTCTTAAGTCCATAATTTCATTATCAATCCATTTCATATTGGTGGTGGTGTTGGAAATACAAGATATAATTTTGAAGCAAAATTTTATGAGCCGTTATCTGAAAGTAACTTGATAGTGATGGAAATATTTTAAGATAAGATAGAACTGAGAGGATGTGAAGCAGTTGTAACTTATATATAAGCTAATATAGACAAAACCAATGTCAGCTGTTCTTTTGAATATCACCTTGGCTGGGTTCAACTGGTGTGACTCGTCAACATGAACAAGATTCAGTCAAGTCATCTCTACGCGGATAATCAATCAATTAACAAAATTTGCCAAGGTGCTTGCCGAAGTCATACTTAATTCAAGTCATCCAAATCCATTCAACTGGGAATTATAGGCACAAAGGCTCATTAAATTCACCAACTGAACTCTCCCAATGATTCTAAGCAGCTCGCCAGAACCCAAAAAACACGTGAAGTTGGCATGCCACTTCACATGAATTTAAGAGTCAAAGCAACTCCCCTGAACACAGCAAACAAAAGTGAAGTTGGCTGGTCACTTCACATGAATTCAAAAGTTTAGAGTAACTCGCTAGAACTCGGCATGCACAATTGAATCTACTGGCAACTTCACTTAAATTGATTATTTACTCATCAATCATGATGTACATTCTATACAATCAAATAGCTAAATATAGTAAAGAACGAATTGTACAAAACCTAATCTATTCATTCATAATATGGGCTTAAATAGGGAATTACAATGTTTTACAAATAAACCCTTAAACTCCTTCGATATTCTCTTTTTACCAATAGGACCATAAATAAGGTCCAATTCTCAACACTCCCCCTCAAAATGAGCAGAAGATATCCACTAAGCCCTTACTGCCACATAGCCTAGACAAATCTAAGGAACTAAGTCCTTAGTGAGAGAGTCAGCCACTTGCTCTACGGTGGTTATAGGTCTATTCTCTCTCTATGAACCTATGATCTAGCATTAGGATTTTCCTAGTGGCTCTCATAGATGACTAGTGATGGGACCAAAAACAATATAGACCTCCAACAAAATCGTCACTCCTTAGAGTTTCATACGCAAGACCCCAAATCCTCAACCCTTGATAGGGAGAATTAGCATTTAATGATTAAAGCCCAAGTTGAGTTCCCAGAAGGTGGAAAGGCCCTAAAAGAAACTTTGATCCTAAAGACTTAGTTTTTCCTTTTGGTATCCCACTTTCCACCCCCAATGCATGGTAATCTTTTCTTTGATTTGGAAAGCAGCTCATTGGGTATGAGGCAAATTTTAGACCAAGGTAAGGTTAACCTTCTAATGGGACCCCAAAATTAAGATCCTAAAAATCATCAAATTTAAACTAAAATAAAATTAAAATCATCAAAAGAAAATTAAAGAAAATTATATTTATTAAAATTAACCCGGAGAAAAATTAAATTCACAAAAATTTGAAATTTAAAATTTATCAAAATTCTCAAAATCACCAACTAAAAATCAAACCTAAGAGCCAAACACTTCAAAATCAAATTTAAAGCTCAAACTTCATTAAAATTTTAAAATTAAAACTCTAAACATCCAAAGACCAAATGAACCAATAAATTCAGATAAAAACAAAATTAAACCAATTCAAAAGAAAACAAATTGACATAAGAAATTGAGTCGCCAATTAAATCAATTATCATAAGAAGGATTACACTAAAGGTCGCCAAAATTAATGAAATCCCACATGAAATTAACACAAACTAATACACCCAAGAAAGATTAAACTCAATTAATACATAATTAATCAAATCAAAACCTAAAAGCTTGTAGTTAAACCTAATATCAAACCTTAAGAGCCCAAGCCCAAATCCTAAGATACATGACCCAAAAAGTCAAACATAAACCCTATTAATCAAAATTAAACTAATGACACCCAAGACACAATTAACCCATTAAAAAGAGAAATAAGACCAAAATTTATCAAGTTAAAACCAAGCACTGAAGAAAAACCTAAGACACTAAAAGCCAAGGAATGAACACTTGCCACCTTGATCAAACCACACCAAAATCACTTCATGTAAGACTAAGACCAAACCAAGTCTGAGTCCAGCCACCAAGTCTCAACTCTCCCCAATAGCCTCACACTCCCCTCATGCCACCTCCACCACCACTGGAGCTCACTTGCCCAAAAAAATTTCAAAGAATGGAAAGCTCCCCTCCCTCTGCAAAAAATTCACTGACCAAGCTCTTCCCAAGCACCTTTCCTGACTAATTAGATCCAAAACCAACGACCAAGGGAGGACAGAAAGCCAGGGGTCGACTCAAATAATAACTTAATCAACCTTCTCAATTCACAATTTACCCACATTTAGGCGTCATAAGACACTAATCATTTAGACGTAATAGAAGTATACAGATTTTGTGTTGTGATTATTTTGCTTGCTCGTTAGACGCTCGCTAGGATAAGTAAATATTTATCTGTTGCACTACAATGACAGATTTTTTTTTTCACGTTTCTAGACCGTTATAATAAGCTTAGAATACTAACTCAATTTTGCGGGATTGTTTTAGTTAAAATGGTTAGGCTGTTATAGTAACCTCGGGTTTGTTTTTTGCAGTTTTTCTTTTTCTTTCTAAAATTAGGGTGTGTTTTTGTCAGTCGACTGTCATAACACGAACTATTCAAAAAAGGGCAATACACGAAGCAAATGATGATCCTCAAATAAACCATCAACAATACTTTGGGTGATGTCGATCAATGAGTCTGACATAAGTTTAGGATCAGCACCAATCTTATTATCTGTGTCATGTGCTTTTACTCGATGTCTGCCCCGATTTTTAGGCTGGTGCTTTATTTGTTCTTTTGTTTGAATTATTAGTAAGCTCATCTAAGAATTAAATTTTTTAACCAAATAAAAATTACATAAAAATTGCATTTATAACCTAAGAAATATCATGCATATTAAACAACGAAGTTAACATTATAATTGTGTGGTAACATCTTTGTGATTCAGGAATAGTCAAGAAAACATCATCACAGGCATGTGCATAATTATATTATTTCTATTTTTTGTCTATCAGGATCTCGCTCATTACGCGAAAATGGGTGGTTTGACAAGTGAAAACCGCCGTCTTACAACGTGAGTTCCATTTTTGTATTTCAATTGGCCTTACTAACGAATCCTCCAAGCATTTATCATCAAGGACCAACAAAAAATATTACACAGTCTGCTCCAATCAGTTAGCATTAAAATTTAACTACAAAAAAATAATAAAACATTAGAGTGTGGTGAGCTAAAAAATGTTCAAATTTTAAATTGCAAAAACATATTTGCATTAGTCCTAGAAAATTTTGCATGCCAGTTATACTTAGAAAGCTTGATTTATAATCAAGTCGGAAGACCTACTACGCATATTAAAACAATATCCCATCATATCTTGCATTCAGTGAGACCGGTCATGCATGATTTTAAATGTGATTATGTGATTTAAATAATAACCCTTTCCAAGCAAGATTATAAGTCCATTGCACTTTCTTTGTGTTCTTTCTCTTCCTCTAGACTAGGTTTTGAGGTTTCACTTTATTCAGTGAACCTCACTTCAAACATAAGTTTCAGAGGTTGTTCGTCAAGTTACAACATAAATCCTCACCTCTTAAGCTTATTCACAATCATATATCATACGATCTAAGTTCTAACTTTCAAATAAAATGCAAAAATGAATATCAAATAAATTTCTTTCAAAATCATTAAAGTTGAATAATAAGATAGTTGAGATGTCACTGAGCTTCTCAGTATCTTCAACATCTCTTACTCGTCTTCCTTTGAGTTTCATTAATAAATGTTCCACTTTAAGTCTTTCCCATTTGAAATTCTTGAAAATCAATCGTGGAAGCAAAAATTTATAAACTTCTTGAAAACAAAATCACGGCCTTAATCGAGAGTTTTTTTAAGTAACTTTGGTTGTTTAAAATATAATTAAATATAGGAGATTACGTTTAAAAGAAGTTTATAAACCAAATTTAATTTAAACCTATCTAATATTTGAATTAGATAGGGGAATAATTTATCGATTTTAATCATAGAATATTGCAAATATCTAATTTTTTTTAGATTAATGAATCGAACCAATCGTAATGTAGTATTTCTATCTCTTGATATAGTATATTATTTTTGATGTCGGGTTTGATTATTTGAATAATTTAATCTTCAAATATGTATGGTTCTATAAAGACACCATCCCCTATCTGTCAAAAAAAAAAAAAAAAATACTAACAGATTCTTTCCAGCGACTCCACTGAGGACAACTCTCTCCATCTTTGGCTGGTGGATTTGTCTTCATACATCGATGAAATGTTTGTATTCCGTACAGACCAGACTGTCTTTTTTCAATTAGCATACCTTACTCATTTCATTTTTGGGCAAGTAAAATCAGCATTTCTTTGATTCTAGAACCATTCGTTTAAACACCCTTAAAAGAACAAGTTCTAGAATATTCAAATTCTAAATAATTGGAACTCCAAATGAAAAGGAATAAAAATTTTAGCAAGTAAATAAAGCATAAAAGTGAATCCAAATTCAATACTCCTCCAGTCTTTGGACTGGGTCCCAAACTCAACCTTCATCTAGTCTTATAACTAGATCCAACTTTAAAATCAAAGCTCGTCGCTCCATTGGGGTTTTGCTTGTTCGTGGTAAGTTTTTACCATTCCGAAATCATCACCTGTTGTGACAAAATTTAAGTTCAAAATAAAAAAAATCGTAGATAAAATGAAAACAAATAAATCGTAGATAAAATGAAAACAAAATAAAAGAAAAAAGCCTAATTTATTAGGCAAGTCACAAAAATGCATGACTGTCTAAGGAGTTTTCTATAGTGAAAACAAAATTCTGAAGTTGGATAGAGCTCACTTTCTGAATTTGTCAAATTTCAGTAATGACTTCTCCAAAACTAATCTTTTCATTTGTTGGAGAACTGCACTTAACTATAAGCAATAGTGCTTGTTATCGGGGATTGACAATCAAGTTTGGGTCCGATTTTGATGAAGTCAAAGTAACTCTAGCTGACGTACCTCTTACCATAATGAAGAGAGTCGTTGAGGATGTTGAACCACCAATCGAATTTAACTTGAAATCTGACAAAGAGTTTCCATCACTGAAAAAGACCTTGACTGAAAAGGTGTCCATTGTTGTTTGTCATATTATTACTGTTATACCTGTAAAAGTTGTTCTCCAGGAATCAAAAGGGAAACCTGCGTAGAAGAAGAAAACTATGCTCCATTACCATCTGTATTCAAGATTGGATCCAGCTCTAAGTCTGCACCATTGACCCGCACTCAAAAGAGGAATAAAAATCGAACCACCCCAAAGTTCAAGAAAGATAAGTCGATGAAAACCATTGAACCCAAGAAAGCTGAGGCTGATGAAGGAAAAGGACTCTTCAAGACCACTTCTCTCCAGGGAGAGTAGATTTCACCCATTGTGAGCTACCCATGGAGAGGAGAACATCTACCATATTGTTGCTAGTCCGTCCCAACCTTTCCACCAAAAACAAGAGAAAAAAAAAGCTCAACACTATCAAAGGCCTATGATGTATTTGAAAGACTCGCTCGAAAAGAAAGTTGTTCAGTCGCTCAGATTTTGCATAAGATGTGCAGTTTACCGTAAATGAAAAAAGAAATCTTGAATAAAAAGAAGCCAACACATAGGCACCGTGAATCTACTAAGAAGACAACCAAGAAAAAAGAAATTGCACAAATTTTGACCTAGCTCCTCTTCGAAGCTCGAACAGTCATTTCCACTACAATTACCGTCACTCATGCTCGACCGAGACCGAGGGTATCTAGTGTCACTTTTGACTGTTAGAGCTTTCGAACGGGTAAGAACCTTCACCGATTTGGAGAATCTCTTATGTCACGACCAGACTCGAGACTTGGAGTTAACCAAGACGGAAACGGACAGTCGGAGAGTAAAAATCAATTAATTTATATTTTAATTATATCATTAACAATTTAATATTCAAATAATACATGAAAGAGCCATTAAAGAAAGCAATTAAAATTAACAAATAAAAATTTATACTTTTCAATTCATTGTTCTCATCTTCTATACACATTTGCTCATTTTCTATTCATCTTGTTCAAGTGTTTAAAATCTAAAAAAATATTAAAGCAACATAATAAATTATCTAAAGATAACTCAGGAATAATCACACTTCTAAACTATAGTAATTCAAGAAAAAGACTATAATATGTATGTGTGTCTATAAGAAATCGTATAATATGTTGGTCTTTCATATTTATTTATAAGAAATCTGATTATAGGCAATCTGATATATGTTTATAAGCAATCTGAGATATATACTTATAAGTGATCTGATATATACCAATGCATGTATTAATGATCTTTTTTCTAAATGAACATACTCAATCTACTATAAGCAATTATTTTAACTTTACTTTAATTTAATACTATACATATACATTTGTCTGTGAGGATCATCATCAACAAAACTAACACACCTTTGGTCGATATTGCCCCGTCTACTCCCGTTTGAACAGCGGTTAGCAATCTACACATCGTAATTGTCTAGGGTAGAAAGGAACTTACCTTCCCTTGACCGATATTACCTTGTCAACACAACGATTTGCAATGTAAACATTACAATTGTCCGGGGAGGTAAGCTCTGATCTACTCGCCCTCGGCCTATATTATCCCGTCGGCACAATGGTTAGTGAACTAACAATCATCATTGTTTGGATGGTAGAAAAACTCTACAAGCACGGGTACACTGGTGTCCCTTATTTATACCATTAGGGGGTGAAATCATTCTCTGAACATGCACATACAAGCATTCATATATAAATTATTTCATTTTGCATAACATACATTCTTCTGAGACATTTTTATGCATTGACTAACATGCATACTTATTATGTTGTGCAACTATTCATCAGACATAACTTTCATATCATTTATATATCAATCTCATGCATCTCTTACTTACATCTATCTCATGCATATCTCTTATATCATGCATATCTTTCTTACATTTCTATCTTATATGTTTATCTTACATAAAATGTCTATCTAAATATCATTCATCTCATGCATATCTTTTCTTATTATACTTATCATGCATATATTTTCTAACAAACTAAAGAATTTAATTAAGTTAGGGCATACATGGAGTCAATACAATCTGAAAAAGAATATTACTGAAATTTAGAAATGCAATCGCTCACCTCAATTGTTACGCTAAAATCTTAATCTTCGACAGTTAGCTTGAGGTTGCGGTGACTTTTATATTGAGATTAATAATCAATAAAACATAATATTAAAATTTAAGGCTCAAGTAATTTTTGTTAATCAAATTAATCTTCATAACTTAAGATTAATTTACTTGAAATTTATAGGATCGTTTTACAATGAATGTCCCCACTCGCCTCGAGCCACTGTCGTCCAGATAAACAACTTAGAATTCGAACTTAACTTTAGCTAATAAAGTAATTTAACCAAAAATATACATGATTTGCTGAAAAATAACTTAAACGGCTTTCTCGGCAACCAATCATTTTCCACAGCTTCCAAATTTACTTTATATCACTTCCAACCACACTTCTACGTTGATATCATGTTAGAACTCTTTTCGAAGCTCACAAAAGACATTGGACGCTTCCGATACAAAATCGGCGCATCCAACAACTATTGAAAAGGAAAAAAACACATAAAATGAGGCAAAACTCAAAATAAAAGTGCAAGAAAAGGAACATCTTAAATAGTGTGAAATAAGGATTCACACTTAAAGAATTTATCTCGGAGCCCTAAATCTTGAGTTGCAGCCTTACCAAGTGCCACACAGCTCTCCTGATTGTAGCCGCGCACTGTAACAAGGGTCGCACCCCCCCCCTCCGGCCTGCTTCTACCGCACGAGAAAGGAACAGAGAGAGAGAGCGGGGAAGAGAGGAGAAGAAATAGGGAGAGGGGAGTGGGTCGTGGCTTGCCAAGTGTCGCTCGCTTCTGCGGCTAGCTATGATCACATCTCCTCACAGGAGCTTCTGTCGAGCAAACCCGAGAGCCAGTGAGAAGGAAAATCAGGAGGGGAGCAAAGAATGTGAAGCTTTTGAGCCCTATATGACCACGCAGAGGAAATAAAATACACGAGATTCAATTGTGAATAGTAGCCATGCAAGAATAATTTTATTATGTTTAATCAAGTTAATTGAACTTGTAGCTTCAAAATTTTATTTCTTACAATCTATTGATAATTAGCATATAATTTTTTATATGAAATTAATCGATTTTTTGTGAAGAATTTTAGAAAATTATTTCGATTGAAATTCGAGAGGTGCGAAAATTAAGGTACAATTTAAGTCGTCAAAATTTTCATCTGATTTCTCAAAAATTGATTATTACACCTCATTCAACGTTTCACTGGAGTTCAGCATCACATCATTATTGGTGACCTAGTGGTGATGAAACAAAAGTCGGGAGAAACTCTAGTAGACTACATCTTTTGATGAAGGAACCTCAGTATGAAGTGCAAGAAGCAACTTCAAGAGCAGCACACCATTAAAATTCTTCTTAGGAGCATCCATTCACCTGTAGCCTCCATGCTCAAAGAATTTACAATAAAGACATTTGGAAAACTGCTCAGCAAAGCAGCAAGCCTGCAGGAAGAAGCAAAGCAACTTAATTTCACCGAGAAAATAGAGAAGGGTTAACCCTAAACCCTAGAAGTCAAAGTGAACAAATATGTTCGAAAAAAGTCAGGGAACGCCTCGATAGTCGATAAAAGAAAACAAGTAATGTAAATTCAACCTGAACAAAAGAGACAGCGACAGGATTTCCATCCGTCCCAGCCACAGTGACTCTTGCAACCGCAACCGCAACACTTTCAAAGTCATTTCAACAAATGCTCCCTTTGTCAGAGAAGAAAATAATGTCTGGTCATTTGAATAAGGAATATCCTTTTAGGTTATAGCCAAGAAGTTTTGCAACTTGCTGAAGAAGCCAAAATTCAAGTTGCCTGAGGTGAAAAGGCCGGAAGAGATTGAAATGAAGGATTATCCCAAATACAATCCTTGCAACAGGATGGCCAATTAAGCAATTGAAGATTTCTTTATCTTCAAAGATTGGCTAGAGCACAAATTCAAGATAGGAAATATATTCATCTCAAAAGAATACTGGAAAGAATCTGAAAAATGTTCAGTTAACGTAATTTTTATAGATGAAGACATTCCTATCAATCCTTATAAGGATAAAGATTAATGGAGTTTGTCGTGGACAAAATCCTCAAAGAAGATTCTTAATAAAATCCAAGCCGCCTCAAAACCAACCCATCAACTCAAAAGACAAAGCCTCTGCAGTCGATACTAGCGATTACAGTTGAAGATGGTCATTCGCACCAGAAGAGGAAGAAAGCCAAGACAAAGAAGATTGAAGATACGAGTAAAGTAGGGGTTGTTATTCCTCTTATTTCTCTTGTTCCTCTTATCCATGCGTCTAGATTGATTGTCTCGAATTTGGTGGAGAAATTCCTCAATACATTAACTCTGTATGATTTTTTATTCGTCCCTCAAGGGTTGCTTAATATTAAGAGTCACGAATTAGGTTATGTTTTATCTATCTCTAACAAGGACGTGCTGGAAAACAATTAATCCGATTTTGGTCAAAACAACAATTCTCAAATCATACAAGATCTCGATGGGTATGACAATGATTGAAATAACAACAGCAATAATGACGGCAATCAAAGCGATAGCACAAAAACTCCAACAATAATGATAACGACATAGAAATCTTAAGGAATTAGGTAATCGAGTTTTAGGAAGCACTGATAACTATTAGTTGGAATTGTGAGACTCAGAAATGTCATTAGAAGAAATCGTTAATAAGAAAGTGACTCAGAAGAGCGAAAGAGTTCTACCTCGAAGGACAGCTCCTAAAGATAAAGGAAAACAAATAGTTATACCCGAAGAGACAATTTCGCTGATACAAGAGACGTCGGATAGAGAAAAAGCCAGGAAATTGTATAACAAAGTGGATTATAATGTTCTAGCTCATCTTAGAAAACAATCTGCGAAATTGAGCATTTACAATGTCTTGATCCTTTCCAAGGAAATGAGTGAGTCGTTATTAAAAGCCCTGTTAAATCCTGAAATTTGCTTAGCTCAGCTCGTTGGTACTTCCTCAGACGAGCTTCCTCATTGAAAGAACAATCTAAAACGACATTCGCAGATGATGAACGATTGTTCGGTAGAGATGATCACAACGTCCATTGTATATCTCGGTGAATGTTGACAAGTTCATGCTCTTAAGGATACTTGTTGATCCAATGCCTCCATCAATATCATGAACTTACAGACACAAGCGTATTTAGACATTGATGCACGTAGACTAATAGCAGATAAGATGATGTTCTGTGGCTTCAACCAACAAAGAAAAGAAGCTATTGGTTCGATCGCCTTCCTATTGAAAATCGGCAATTTGATGTCAACAGAAAAATTCCATGATATATATTCTGAAACTTCTTTCAATGCTCTACAAGGTCGACCGTGGTTGCAAGAACATAAAATGGTTTCTTCTTCACTCCATCAATGCATCAAATATTGCTACGATGGACACTAATATTACATTAAAGGAGATCTGCAATCGTTCTCATTACACAAAATTGAGATTCACGACACTCCGCCAAGGAAGACAGTCTTCTCCAGAGAGGTAGTAGCAAGTGCAGAAGAAAAAGATAAAAATAAAGAGAAAACGCAAGAAGAAATTAAAGAAGAGGAAAAAAATTAAAGAATATCACATCCAATGAGAGGGTGAAAACTCGTCCACAACTCGCATCTAAGATCAAGGTCGGGGACGAGGAGGAGGGAAAGGAAACCCAATCATCGAAGAGAAGAAAGCTCTAATAATCAGCATTAACTTGGGAAAAAGCTCTTAAAAAAAAAAAAAAGAAACAAGCGATATATATAACTCAAGAGAAGCCACAATTTAAGATATCCCTTGAAGATGAAGAAGAATAAGACAAATACAAGTCAATGTACGAGAGGATCAATTCAGATATATGGAATATGACTAACCCCAATTTCTTCGAACAACATTGAAAGTTTAGTGGTCAAAGAAATACGTGGTGTAAGTGCAAACCAATTAGGTTCCATCTTGGATCTTCTTCCTCTAGCTCTGAAACAAATGTAAAACTAGAGAAAAACAGTTTTTTAAATATAATGAAACTTCCTATTGAACGTTATTCACCTTGTGTTCAAAAGCTTTTTCAATGCGGTTTTGTGTCAAAACAGCGGTCAAAAAATGAATCCTGCCTCTTCGAACAACTGTGGAATAACAAACACAACTTCAATTTGAAAGAAGGCGTCGGATTCGGTACAGTTGGGCCCCTAAATGATACGGAATTTTGTCTAATTGTCACTAAAGAACCCAATATGGAATGCACAACAGTATCAGATAGTTTTGAAGGCCCTCTGATCGAAGATGTACCACCAAAACTAGAGGCGGAAATTAAGTCAAAGCACTGAAATAAGCAAGTTGGGGACAGAAGATAAACTAAGACCAACATTCGTTACCTTACTGCTTAACAAAGAAGCAAAGGAAATGATCAAACTATTGAAAGAAAACAAAGATTGTTTCGCTTAGAACTACGATGAGATGTCTGGGCTTGCTACAAAAGTTGCAATACACAAACTTGGATTGGACCAAAATGCAATTTCGGTAAAGCAAACTCCGAAAAGAATGCGTCTGGAAATATAACAACAAATTATAGCCGAAGTGAAGAAATTAATAGATATCGGCTTTATCCGTAAAGTGAGATACCCAACTTGATTAGCCAATATAATTACAATAAAAAAGAAAAATGGTCAAATTAAAGTATGCAATGATTTTAAAGATCTCAACAAAGTCTATCCAAAAGACGAATTTTCATTGTCAATCCCATAATTAATGATAGGCATCGCATCATCGCATGTAATCTTCTTATTTATTGATGGATCGTCAGGATACAATCAAATCAAGACATTTTCATATGATAAAGGAAATACTGCCTTTAGAATGTCCATCGGGATTTATCGTTATAAAGTAACGACCTTGGGACTTAAGAATGATGGTGCAACATTCGACGAACTCATTTACAATCAGGTCGTGTTATGTGAATGACGTAGTCGTTAAGTGCAGACAAAAGGACGAACATTTATATGATCTGAGAATTATCTTTGAATAATTACGACAATTTAATTTTTAAATGAATCCCTTAAAGTACGTCTTCCGTGTTACCTCGAGAAAATTCTTAGGATTTAATGTTTGACATCGTGGGATCGAAATTGAACCTCTTAAAATTGAGGCTATCTTAGATGTCGCCTTCGAAGAATTTGACTCACGATCCTCTAAAGAAAATTAGTATATATACGATACTTTATATCTAATTTGTCAAGTAGATATCAGTCATTTTTTTGCATTGACTAAGAAAGATGTTAAATTTATTTGGGACGATAAATGTTAACATGGTTTTGAAAGCATCAAGCAGTATTTGATGGCACCTATTTTAGCAGCCCTGTTCTCGGGTTAGCCTTTAATTCTTTATAATGTAGCTTTAAACGACTCCCTCGGAGCTTTGTTAGCCTAAGTAAATGATGAGGATAAGGAAAATGTCTTATATTATCTGAGTTGTCATCTAATCCCTGCAAAAATAAATTATCCTTCAATTGAGAAGCATTGCCTAGTTTTAGTTTGTCGCCCAAAAGCTCCGACATTATATGTTTTCTAATAAAGCTAGCCTTATCTCAAAAATCAATTTGTTGCAATAATTGATGACCCGATCGATGAGGGGATTCAATACATCTTGTTTCTCTTCATATAATGTCATCTTCTCATGCTTTTGCTTGATCATCATTCCATTTTACATAATGACTAAGATGCATGCAAATTTCTGCCTATCTTCTATATCGATTTGTATCACAACAAAAGTTCTAGACTACTATATAAGGTAAAGTTAGATGACTTTGATGACTTCTCATTACACTCCTTATTTATATGATGTGCTTTTAATTCATCTTATGGTTTTGTACTTTGAACATACTTCTACATTTCTTATTCTATCAATTCTAGGAGTTGAGACTTTGATGGTCATCATGTGTTGAAATTTTAGTGAGCGCGAACCCTTTTTGGAATATTATTGGAGGAGAGTTGCTTTTTTTCTTCCATATTTGTTTTTTTTTACTTTTTTTCCCCATCAATTTTAAAAGAAGTTTAGGTGTTAGTGTCTATCAAGTGTTTAATCCTTGGTGAGATGCTAAACTTCTTGGAATATTGCTTGGGAGGGATGAATTGCTTAGATTAGCAAGGTAATCGATGATATTGTTTTAATTTGACATAACTTTTGTGTCCCTGCTGTTGACCTGACTTTTGGTTGAGGTCTAATTTCCTACTTAGTAGCCTAGAGTCTAGCCATACGACTTTCCTGTTGACTATTCCTAGAAGACTAGAAAATGAACCCTCACCATTAGAAATTATAAACTCTTCTTTACTCAACTTGAAGTTATGCATGTTGGTCCTAACCTCTAGCAATCAGTAGGTGGGGTCAATATTAGGGAGCTCAAGGAGAGTCCCCATAGAATGGTCAAGCCTTAGGACTAACTCTGAGTGGTCTTCTGGTCTTGGATAAGCTAGCTTGCACACATTACACTTTCATACACACCCCAAACTCTAAGACCCCTTGATTTGGATTTGGTCTCCTGTCTCCTGACTCCTTTTGGAAAGCTCATATAGGTGGACCCAAACCCCTAGCCCCTGACTAAATGGGTTATGACCTGCATATTGAACATCTAAAGTAAGTCCTCATATGGTTCTCATGACTAGAAAATGGTTTCATGTCTTACCTACCCACTCTAACCCAAACTTTCATCAAAATTACGAAAATACTCCTACAACCCTAATTCTTGCAAAAAATCCCAAAATTACTTAAAGTACCCAAATTTGTCCAAAACTCATTTCAAATCATTCCCCACTACCCAAATTGAACAAAATCACCAAATTCTCAAAATACTCCAAAATTGTCAAAAATTACCAAAATGTCTCTCATGACCCAAAAATTTCAAAAATTCCCAAAAATTTCAAAATCATCTCAATTGTCCCCAACATCAATTTGGACCCCTCCTATAGACCCAATTTGGCCAACTTGACCCACTTTGACCAAAAGCCCCAAATTATCCTTAAAGGCCCGACTTCCCCAAATTAGCCCAGTGTCAAACAAATTGACCTCAATCATGCCAATTGCACATTCCATTCACTTGAATAACTTAGTGATTGACCATCCTTCCTTGGAAGCTATGAAATCAAATACAAACCCAATTTGACCCAATTGCAAGCTCAATTTCACCCAAGCCCAAGTCTAACACAAAATCCCCAAATTGACCCTATGTCCAACTTCCACCAAATTGGCCTTCCAATTCAATTTAAAATCACTTGAAATCCTTTCAAAACTCTTCATGACATCTCCCTACACCAAATTAAACATTTAATTGACCCAAATTTTAGCCCAAATTGACCCCTATTTTAAAAGCCCAAGCCCACCACATTTAACTCCAAAAGCCCAAAATTTACCCAAAAGCCCACATGATAAATTTCCCCTCATCATCCATTTAATCAAAATCATTCCCTAAGTTTTAAATCCATGATCAAGTCATTCCAAATCAAGCCTCATGACAAACTCCACAAAAATACCACATAAATCCAAAAATCTTTTTTCATGCAAATTGACCAAGCCAAGGACAAGCCATGAAGTCATCCCCAAGCCATAGGTGAGCCATATGAGCCTTTGTCATCTCACCAAGCTATTAATGGCAAAAGGAGGAGCCACTTTCAAGCTCCCTTAAAAAGGTTTTAACCCTTTTAATGACACACTCTAACCCATGCTTAGCCAAATCCTTTGGATAGGGACCTCTCCTCATTAATTAAGCTGAGCCAAATGATCTTCTCTTCAGCCCAAACCAACCTTGGTGGTTGGGCCCAACCCAAATTCATGCTTTGACCCAAATTGACCAAAAAATAGGTTCACCCCCATTCCTCTTTAATCCAAAACCCTGTACATATGGCCAGCCCCAATTGACTTCACCAAAACCAAGCCCTGATCCCCCTGACCAAATGGTGTCCTAACCCTAGCCGGATAGCCACCTTGGCTGTCAGAAAACACCATGGTCGAGGAGGAGCAAGGAGTTAAACTCAAAATTACAACACCCAACCAAGCTGGGTCACTCCAATTGGATTTTTGCCCCTTTCTTCCCTCCACTTAAGCAGTCAGAGTCACCCACTGGTTAGCCCAATTGCAGCCTCTAAGCTCCCTATTTAAACTCACCCTCTCACAGTCAAAGGAGGAGAGGTTCAAATTCTTTGGGTAGACTCTGTCGAATTATTTCCATAGCTTCTTCAATACCTCTTGAGTTCAACCTAACCATCTTCCAGCCCTCTTCCCCATTGACCAGAGCCATATTCTCAGCCTAAACTTGAGCCTGAAACAGGACACCCCTCAAAACTCCACCAAATCCAAATCAACTTCACTCACACCATCCCCTGAGTGAAGAAGAAGATCCCCCACAAAAGCCCCATCACCAGACCACCATAACAAAGACTTTGATCAACACCTTAAATCGGTCTTAGTCGAAATCATACCTAGGCAATTCACCACAGCCCAGGACTTCATCTGGAGGTTCGTTGGACTCATTCGAAGCTACTACAACCATCTGATTGAGGTATTCCCTCTCAGACAAAGGTATTGAACCTCAACCCTAAACTGAGCTTAAATTAATTATTCATACGTATTCACTGTATTTCGTACCGTATAAACCGTATGGATGTGTTCGTCTCGAGTAGACGAAGGTGTAGGAACAAACCGCACTTGATTTGGTTAGTATCGAGCGAGATCTTAGGTCTAGAAGTTGGACGGCTCATGGGTTTGGTTCATCGGGGATGATGACGGAGAGTCGTTCGATCGCGTGTGTATAAGAAGGACGTCTGAGATTGCGTTGGACGGAGTCTTGGTGCATGAACAGCGAGCTGACTTAGCTGGAGGCCCCCAATCAGAAGCGGACGCGTGCGCGGTTCGGAGAAGACGAGGATGACGTGGCGGATGAGTTGGACAAATAGAAAATCAGGATTTATTGAATTAAATTAATACCAGATTTTTGAAAATCCATATCTTTTCATAGAAAAATCATAAAAATAAAAGAAAAATACTCTCATGCTCAGTGAACAGAGGAGAATAATGTGGAAATGGTTTCATATCTGTTTGATGCATGTGTGATTTTTAATTAATTAAATAGTGTATTTCTTATTTGGATTCTCCATTTACATGAACATTTCACCATGGCATGGGACCATGGGGCTTTTGATCTCTCTGTTGTTAGGTATCTCCTCTGATTTTTTCATAGACAGAAGGCATCCTAACTATAGATCCTTAATTTTTTAGCTAATGGTCCTTGTTTTGGTATAAAAATCATAAAAACTTTATCATTAGAAAAATACAAAACTTGTTTTGGCAGGTTCATTGTGGTCAGAGGGCCCTAGGAAAAATACAAACTTAGTTTAACTCAATAAAAATAACCCAAATTGTCATTAAACCCTAAAAATGAAATATAATTAAATTTGATAAAATATAAAAGTAAATGCAACAACAAATGACATAAAAACTATTCTCCACTATAATTTAATATCAGAGGAACTCCCCATAAAAATTTCAAATCAATTGGAATTAATAAGTCAATTGGAATTAATATGA
Source organism: Phalaenopsis equestris (assembly GCF_001263595.1). Taxonomy (NCBI): domain Eukaryota; kingdom Viridiplantae; phylum Streptophyta; class Magnoliopsida; order Asparagales; family Orchidaceae; genus Phalaenopsis; species Phalaenopsis equestris. The sequence continues at coordinate 112,548 of NW_018164843.1, read as the reverse complement.
CCACTAAAATAGATTAATTAAGTGAAATTGCATTTTTGGCACTAAAATAATTATAATAATTAGAATACAACTCAAAAAATCACCAAATTAGTTTTGGGATTTCCTTATAACCAGAGGAACCTAAGAAAAAAAAAGTGAAATTAAAATAAATATTTCATTTTTAAGTCATTTTTAAATATTTAAATAATTAAAAATTAATTAAAAATCATAAAAATTACAAAATTGTAAACAAAATTGTAAATTACAAAATTGTAAAAAGACACTAAAATGTCACATTTGGCTTCCTGATCATTTGGGACCAATTAAAATAATTCACCTAATTTTCTAAGTCAAAATATTAATTTTTTAAAGACTTAAAATGAATTTTCTTTAATTTTCCACTAAAATAATTCTAATAATAAAAAAATAAACCACAAAAATATGAAATTTATTTCTCTGGGTTTCCTGGACTCAGAGAGATTTATAAAAATATAAAATTTAATTTTTCACTTAAATAATATTTTATGTTTAATTAATACTTAAAACAAATAAATAATCATAATAATTAAATTAAACCTCTAAAATTCATGAAAATTGGTCCAAGTAGTCCTCTGACCTAGGTGAACCTCCAGTATGTTTCTTAAGGACAGAGGTTTTGTTTTGATTGAGTTATTGAATTTTCATTAAAAATCTCTAATTTTGCATTAAAAAAATTATAAAATTAAATAAATTCAGAAAAATCACATTTTCTCCTCTGATGTTTTAATTAACCCATGAGTAGGGTACCATAAAAAATTTCAAAGTCATTTAAGTTTAATTTAATGAGTTATGAAATAAATGTCTTAAGAGCAAAATGGTAATTTTGGAATTTAAGCCTGAAATTAATATTTAGTAAATGGGTAATAAATAATCATAATGGACATGTCTAGATGATTGAAATATAAAAGAGATAAATGGTAGTAATCAATCTCACTTTGGTCTCATGAAAGGTCTCATTAAGCATAAATTTGTAATTCTCAAATTGATGAAATTCGGAAGAGTAGTTAAATAAGAAAATATTGAGGTTAGGGGTTTGACTTTGGAAAATCATAACCCACTAATTTAAAACCCCAATTAATTGTTTTAAAATGATTTATGATTCCTGATAAAGATTAAAAGTATAAATATTTAATTTTTTTCTAAAAGTTACAAATCTACCCATTAAGTTTTAATAGCTTAGTGGTGAATTAGGCTTAATCAAAATTTTATCTAATGAGGTTTAGAAAATGACCTATAAAAAATTTGAAACATTTTTAAACAGTACAAGCCCATCTTTAAAAATCAAACCAACTAAGTTTCTTAATTGAGCCAAATTGCCCCTAAGGGTCTTTACCAGTATAATTCGTAAGTGAAACATCAAATGATAATTACCCCACTTAAGGGGATAATCAAAACATCAAAGTTCATTGAGCATAAGGGTATGAATTAGGTTCACCACATAGCAACATAATAAGACCAAAATGAACTTAAGACGATTCGAGGGACTGTGAAATGTCTAAGGAATTACCCAGGACCTTTTCATGATCCTTTGAAAGTCTCGAGGATACTTGGACATATTATGATTTGCTTTATATATATATATATACACGCATTGCAAATATCATATATTGATCTTTCAGGTGAAGGAACGGGAAGAATCGACAAACATGCTTTTAAATTATTGCATCGCAATTTACTTTTACTTACCTTTCTGTACCTCTTATTTCCTGCCCATAAACTTGCATGTCAAAATTGAAACTTTCAGGATAGTCACGGAACTGAAACCAAAACAAAAATTAACAAATCAAAACAAGATAAAATTCACTTTCACAACAATCCAAATATAAGATAACTCAAAATTTAATTACAAACAAAACAACAAAACAAAAATTGCAACTAAATTAAAATGTTTCTATCGGATGATCGGGAATCCATCAGAGGAGGTAACCTACAGTTACTAACGAGATTTCCCGCGGTCTAAATTAAAGTATGGAACTCATTGAGTTGAGTTTAGTAAATTCACTTGGACTAAGTGAATCCGAAGAAAATAGTGGTGTCGGAATGAGTGAACCATGGGATCCTAACCGGTATTGCTCTAATCAACTTTAACTCCCCCCAGAATAATTGAATTCAAACTTGTCATTTAAACATTTAAAACTTAGACTTTATGACTGTTATTTCGCCAAGGAGCCTGGAGCTAGCCTTGTAGGCAGCCTTCTATAACTGTGATCTGCAACAGCACGAGGATCTGCAACAGCACATCTTTTCTTAGAAATTAAACAACAAGTTATAGGATCACGAGGTCGTCCGCCTGATGCGACATAAATCCTCAACTTCTCTTTAAGGTCTTTGTATGACTTTGCTATACAATTTAAGTCCTAACTCGCCCTAGGATTACGAGATTGTCGTTCGTCACGACTTAAATCCTCATATCTTTCAGGCTATTTGTGTGATTGTCTCGCATAAATGTAAGCCCTAATTAATAAAATTGACAAAATGAAACACTTAATTCTTCTCAAAATGGAAGTCGAACCATAGGATAGTTTAGGAAGTCATCGAGGTTTTCCTCAGGATCCATGACATCCCCTATTTTTTCTCTTTGGATTCAAAAATAAATGTTCCAAATTTGAGTCATTCCCATTTGACATTTCTTTGTCCGATCTTTTAAAAAGTCTTATTCTTTAAAATTTTTGGAAAAAATATCTCCTGATTTTTATCAAATTTTTTCTTAGGTGACTTCGGTTATCTAAGATATAATTAATTATATGGGTTTGTCTTTATAGAAAACTTTCAAGAACCCGACGTAATATAAACCATATTTAATTTTTCGTATTAAATAGGGGAACTTGTCGGTCAACATAAAAAAAATTTTTTCGCAGACTTAAATGGATGTCATAAATTTCTTTGTTTATTTAATCGAGCAATCATCAGTAAGTAGTGTGTCTACCCTTTGGAATAGATACATTGCTTGCGGTATTAAACTCGTTTATTTAAACTACTGGGATATGAGATCGATTCGGTCTTGTATTTTCAAATTTTAAAATACTACTTTTTTTTTAAATTATATATGTAAATTAAATTAAAACGGACGTCAGGATATCTATTCCAGCAACCGACAATTTCTCATTTGGCGACCGACACCTGCGTGTTGTCAAAGAACAAATCCTGGCAAACTTCCTGGCGGCGCATTCATTACCGACAAAGTTTTCGCTCAACGATGACTTCCCACACGAAAAAATCTTAGACTTGGAAGACCCTCGACACTAGGAGATTTACTTTGACGAAGTTTCTTCCGCCTACAAAGATAGAAATACAAGCAATTGTATCCGAAAAAGCAGGAGTCCGGTTAATTTGCATCACTCCAGAATAAGAAAAACTAAGATTCTCCTATCACCTGATAAAATCATGTACAAATAATGAAGTCGAGTATGAAACCTAGATAATTGGCTTGAAGCTAACGATTCTAATAGAGATCAAAAACATCAACGTCTACAGGAATTGTCAACCGATCATTAACTTCAATCTCTCTTACCGGGGAACTAAAAGTTTTGACCGTACCTTCTATAAGCTAGGCCTACCTGCGAATGAAAGGACAACTTTTGCAGCTAGATCGAACTACTTGCTTGGATTAACGGAGGCATAAGGCGCTAGACTCAACTGGTTCGGAAACTGTCCCTATCTCAATCCTTGGATGCTGGGATGAGAGAAGTGAAGGAGGATCTTTGATTTCCCTCTAGATGTCAGATCAGTATTCTCATATTCTCTATTTTGTGAATCTGATATCCAAGTTCTTTCGTAGGGCTCCCTACAAAAGTTCTGAAACCAAAGCTTGAACAATAATTTCAATACACGATGAAATTACTCGAACAAATTCCAATCGTCACACCCTTTAGAATTTCAAGGGGAGAAAACTAGCTAACAGAAGCTCTGGAAAAGCTTGCAAAAAAAATTTTGCCTGCACTGAAGAGGATTTTATCCCAGTCTCAATACAAGGATGACGAGTTCTTTTACAAGTTGATATGAATAATCTCCACAAAATCGGCGTCGATAAAATGATAGCAATCACCGAAGAAGAAGATGAAGATTGGCATCAACCCTTTGTTGAATAACTACAAATGGGAAGCCTACTAAAAGATAGATCGATCGTCCACCAAATCAAGAAAATAGCATTGTCATATGCTCTAATAGATATTGTCCTCTACAAAAGATCATTTAACAAAATGTGACTAAGATTTAATAAAGAAATTAATTCAGACCTATGTGGTGCTCACCAGTCAAAACCAACTATGAAGATGAAAAATTAAAAGGCTGAGATATTACTGGCCATGAATGATATCAAATTGCATGAATACTATCAAAAGAAGTCATCAATGCCAATTTCACAGAGTGGTTAATATCAACCTCAAAACGTGCTACATCTCACAATTGTGTCGTGGTCGTTCGAGTGTTGCAGCACAGATTTAGTGGGTCTTATAAATCCTCTGTCCTCCAGAGGTCACCGGTTCATTCTTGCCACCACTACTACTTCTATAAGTGGGCAGAAGTCATACCACTCAGAGAGTTTAAAGCGAATCATGTTCTGAAAATCTTCAAGTGTCAAATCATCTACATATTTAGAATTCCAAAAAGAATAACCTCAGACAATGGTGTTTTCAAGAATACCAAGATAAATAACTTCATTCGAAGGCACGAGATAGACTGAAGATATTCAATAATCTAATGCCCAAAAGCTAATAATGACAAGACACTCGTTTAAATTTTCAAGAGAACGCTAACTGACAACACGACAATAGCATGAACAACTGTCATAAGCTTTGCGGGCTTCTCAATAACTCACAGAACACCGATACAATCAAAGTTGTTTGCTCAAGTGTATGGGTATAAAACTATTTTCCCTCTCGAGATACAACGTAAGAACTTGACAGCTTGGAAGGCAAACACCTGAAGGTTCAACAAATTCTAGGTTATATCGAGCCAAAATGATACAAGTGCATCACAAACCGGTTTGTCCAACAACATGTCGAATTGGTGACTTGGTATTGGTACTACAAAGTCCTATTCTAGCCCACCACAGGATAGTAAGGAAATTTTAGCCGACTCGAGAAAGGCCCATTCGTCGTAGAAAAGGCATACTCTGGAGGATCCTACCAACTTGTCAACTGCTAAGGAGAAAAAAACATACTCCCGATCAACGGACAATATTTGAAGAGATACTATGCAACAAGATGTTTCCAAAAATAAGTTTTAGAAATAAATAAAATATTCTTATAAACGCCAATGTGATACTTGTCCATAAATTGGGTCAAAAGATAAAATATGTGGTTAGAATAAAATTGAAAGAAATAAAGTACACAAAATCTAGATGAGTGAATAAAAGGGGAAATATGGTTCAATCCTTTCGACTCCTCTTTCTTAGAGCTTAGGATTATTCTCCCAATTCTAAATCATCCTTCTCGAAATAAGCGGAGACTTCAATAAATAAAATTAAAATCCTCTGAGTAAAATTTTGTTAAAATTAAATAACTATTACATTCATATAACTCAGCACATTGATATTTTGCTTGTTTGAAAAAAAATTTCAGGTTGCAGCTAATTTTTACCTTTCTCAACGACATCACTTCAAATTGGACCAACAATGTGACGAGTGCGGCTAGATCATCTACTTTGATATGGATTTCGAGCAAATTGAGATACTCTACGAAGTACCACTGTCGAGTATAATAGGCCAAGATGAGGTCAGAGAAGAGAAGCCAGTGTTGGAATTTTGGACAAAGGAAGAGAAACCTATGAAAGGAAAGTTGGAAAGTTGTGTAAAAAGAAGTTGAAATAACTGACGTTCGGAAAGTTCGACGACAAGAATCATATCAGTAATAGTTACAGCTACACAAAAGATGGTCAGTGCTTCTGCCACCAGTTTGTCAAAGATAAGAACAGGACTATCAAGGACACAAATAAGGAATAGGACCCGACGCCTCAAAAAAAGCTTACGAGAAAGAAACCTCAGAAAGAAAAAAAGAAACCTCAGAAAAATACTACAGAGGTGAGCCCTCCCCTTGAGCGGCAACCCTAGCTCAAAACAAAAGGCTAGCCGACCCCTTGGTGGCTCCCTTGCTGAACTGGTTCAGCGGCCAATTTAGCACCCAAGTGAGCCCCGCATTACACCACCTCGGACGAGATACAACTAGAGTACAACCCATTGTCAGATACAGCCCTAGAAAGAAAAATCTGGATGTCGACAATTGTCCTAACAGAAACACAAAGAAAAAACTAGCATGTATAGAAGCCAAGCATTGAAACAATACAAATGAAAAAAAGCCTGTCACTAGCACTCAATTCAATCAAATGGAGAGAAAACTATATAAAAATATCTAAAGAATTTTAAAACCCATTTCAAAGACACTCAAACTCTTAAAATTACTGACAATCAATCCTTACATTCCACTATTCATCAACAACCACCAAGTCTACAACACTGACTTTGACCTATATAATCAATGAAACTTATTCATATAAAATGATGTTGAAATACTCCAATCACACAGACGAGAATCATCAACCACAAATGATGATTTTCAAAAGAGATTACTAAGGCGCAGCCCCCAATAAAACTAAAAATTAAACATCTGGATTCTTCTAAAGGAAAAATAGTTCCGACTATGTCACTTATAATTAGTTAGTGACGTCAATATCGATAATGTACTAGAGTGTCTTTCCTTTACTACCTTTGAAAAGTTGCCACTAAAATGTTTCTCCCATGTTTTGCTCGAAAGTATAAACTGGTTAGTCAAATATAAATGTAATTTTTAACTCAGTTTGCATGTGCCTAAAAGCCTCTAAAATATTCCTAGCATTGTTGAAGGCTGAGGAAAGAAGAGAGATGGTCTTTATAAAATTTTAGTAAAAGAATTTTAGCAGATGATGTTGGAGTTAAAAATTTGGAGCTATGTATGACATATATAGAGCTCACTCAAGGTCTAAGAGAAATCTTTTAAATAATCACTGATCCTGCAGCAGCCAAGGATTTTGGCCAAGTGACTTGATTACATAATAGTCATATCAATGCAATAGAATATAATAGAAATCTGTCATTTCAACTTCAACTCAGCCATAAGAATTTGGAGACAAAATAATGAGCTTTTAAATAGTCATTATTCAAAAAATTTTATAAATGCCTCTTGTTACGAACTCAAATTACTCAATGTAAAGAAAACTACTAGACCTGTTAAATAGAAAACCAAACAAATCGTCGTAATTCTTGCTGAGCCTAATTGCTGTAAATTTCATAAATATTTGGAGGCTAGATTTATCAAAGAGGTACAATTTTCAAAATAATTTGTTAATACTGTTATGGTTCAAAAATCCACTTTAAAATGGAAGGCGTCTATATATTTTCCTAATCTAGACTCAGTCTGCGTCAAAAATGGTTTCCCACTTGACAATTTTTTTTATTTTTTTCCCAATTCCCAAAATCAATGCACAAGTCGACTCTGCAACAAAATTTCTAGCCAAGAACGTTCTTGATGCCTTTTCAAGCTATCATAAAATTAAAATGCATCCAACTAATTATGAGAAACAACTTCTATCATTGTCGATGGTTTGTAACAACATCAAGCCATTCAATCTACAAAAAGGTTATTACAACTTATCAAAGAAGATGGATTAAGTTTTTTGGGAGCAAAATGGGAGAAATTTTGAAATTTAATAACTTACTAGTAAAAAGTAAAACTCTAGCACATATCTCAGACTTAAAAAAATATTCACAATACTAAAATATATAGCATGGGTCTCAATCTACTGTAGTGTATCATTGAAAAATCAGTCTAAGCTATATTGATTACTGTATGATGACTTTGATCATATTTTTAAAAAATCAAATCAAGTCATTATTAATCATCTATTGAGAACAATTTTTTAAAAACATGATCACTCAAAGAGACTTCAAAAATGTCTCAAGTGAAATCAAAAATTTCTTACATACCAAAAATTGCCATCAAATTACAATCATTTTCTACTTTTTTGTCAAACTTTACCTAACTGAAAAAAGACGGCCTTGGTCCTCTATGCTAATGGTGCCCATGGTACACAAGGAGTTTGAGTTAAGATGATACTGAGAAGTCTAACTAAAATGGTACTCACATAGTAAAAATTTACTTCCAAATCACAAGCAATCAGTCAAGTAAGAAAGTTAAATGCACAGTGGAAGTAAAATATATAACTATCCATTTACACTCTCAACTTCTTATATGAATACTGTGAATAGACAATATAAGCCAAGAGAAACTTTATGCAAGGATACACATCCAGTGAAAATTTAGGTCGACAAAATTGAATACTATATAGAGTAAATACCCAGAAAAAAAATTTAACTTGCAAACTACTCTCTAAATGAAAATTCTAAAAGGAGATTAACTTTGTCATTATCACGTCCTAGCATAAGAGGAAAAAAATGTAATCAAATTGAATAGAAGGCGACTTAAGCTGGGTGGATCCATCTATTGAATACTTGAAACCTGAAAATTTTGTCTGTTGTCAAAGATCAAATGAGATTCAAATTTGAGGTTGTGCAACATTTACTCATTCATGGGGAGAAAAATTAGAAATCATTCACTTCCACCAACCTCAGGCGTACTAGTGAAAGTGAAACTGAAGGAATTTTCTAAGTATGCTCATTCATGAGAATGTATAAGTCATTTAGGGGGACGAATTTTAACTAAAAAAATTTTTAAGGCATGAAAACTTTTGGTCGACTCCAAGAAAAAATGAAGAAGAATTTTCTAAATAATACATTCAATGTCAAAATTTTGGTCGGATGTAAGTATAGCCTTCCTATAAGCTACAACAAATTCCCAATCATTCACCATTTACTATTTAGAGAATAATAGACTAATTCAAGAATTTTCCTCCAAAAAGTAAACAAAGAAAATTTATATATCTTAGAAATGACTGATTATGTCACAAAATAGATTGAGACAAAAGCCCTAACAAAAATCATTGTTGATGTTATTTGCAACTTTATCTAAATAGACATAATTTGTCAACATTGTATGCCAATGATATAAATCACTAATAATGAGATATCACAGCACCCTTTGATAAACAAACTTATTAATTTGTTTCCAACTTCCATTGGACAAATATATCTGGAGATCACAAAATATTTAAGAAAAAACTATGTAGACTGAAATTTCAAACCTCTTATCACTTGAAACATTTAAAACAGTTGCATATGCCAAACACAAGCGGTGTTGCACGAGAATTGAAGCCAACATGTTACCATTGTAGATACATCTCAACAGACCAAGTTTACGATAAAAAATTGGAACCAGTTTTCCATTGGGTTTAGAGGCTCTTGTGCCTGCTCCTGCCAATCATGTAGTAGCGGCTACTACTTCACCCCCATGTACTTTCATTGATCTCGACCCATTTACTACAGCAGCTCATCCCATAACTCATAGTTATAACCACAATGATGGTGGTGATGTTCTATAAATATATGACGTAAATTAGAGTAATCAAAATGTTAATTCCTTGATAGATCAGAGGTTTCATATTAAATTTATCAGGCTGGACAGATATTAGAAAAATTTATCATCACTCTTGTGTTGTCTCCAAATTGTAAGATAGGAATCCAAATGAGACTTTTTGTAATTATATTTACCCAGGGATTCAATTCCTTAATCTTTCACATTTCATGTACCTTGCTTACATACTTATATATTTTTCCCAGACAATTATTGTTAATTGACTTCAATATACTCATATTATTGTTTCATTATAATAGTTTGACTTCTTAAGAAAAAAGCACTTACAAGTGGGCATTGATGCAATTATTCAGTTATTATTTTGTTAAGTTTGCTGGTTTCATACATGTAAGATACTTTGAGAGATCTTCTCAAGGTTGTTAGTATGGTTGCTAAACCTAGAATGCTAGTTATCATATGCTCCATCAAACATGTATAATCTTCATTGAAGGCCTTGAGGTTTTAACATCTTGAAAATTTAAAAGCTTTCGAGAGTTATAAAATATAATTTTTTCGAGGATGTCTTGATCTCTAACCCCTGAAATTTTCAAGAAAGTCCTTTGTAAATATTGGTGAATGAGTATATGATAGCATAGATGTGTTGAACTTTAATATATTGAACTTTCAAGCGCATATTGTGAACCATGAAAGAACAAGGAGTTAGTGAAAACTTTACCTTTTTAACTTGTTTTAATTTTTTTTTAATTAGAGAAAAGATGGTAAATAAAAAGCTTCCACATTGTGGAAAAAGGTGACAAAATTTAGTATTTAATTAAGATCAACTTAAACTGCCTAAATTTAGTGCAAGTCCAATTTTAATGTTAATATTATTGAATAAAGAAGAGTAAAGAAACATCAAACGACAAACAGGAAAAATAACAAAGACAAAAGGGAATAAGAAATGAAAGATTGGCTAGCTTAACATAAGCAAACAAACAAAATCACTGGGTCCTAGAAATCACAACAAACGACAACAATATGTAGGAAATTAATTTTCATTAGTAATAAAGAAAAGAAAAGTCTATAATTTGAAGTAAATAAAACTTCACAGAATTAGAAGATTAGCTATCCTAACATTAGCAAACAAAGAAATCACTGGGTCCTAGGAATCACAAGATGGAGAACAATTTGCAGCAAAATACTTTTCAAAATTATGTCTTAAAGAGAAGATAAAAGTGAGGAAAATAAAACATTGCAGTATTGGAAGACTCACTGGTCTAACATAAACAGAAGGAGAAATCATATGGTCCTAAGAATAACAAAATACGACAGCAATATGTAGAAACAAATTAATCAGATACAAAACCTCAGCAGTAGGATCATTATATTTCAACATACATCCAGGACAATGCATATATCTGGTTTTATATTGGCCTTTTCAAGACTTTGTGCCTGTGAAAAGCTCCTGGGATATCCATCAAGAAGCCAGCCTCTCTCTTTTACATCGGGTAGCGAAAGTCGGGTCAGCACCATCTATTATAAAAGAAAACTACATTAGAATATTTAAAAGAGGGGATTATGTAAGAGTAAAGCAGGGACCAACACATCAGAAGAAAAATAAATGGAAAGAGAAAGGGTATATACATCTGTTACAATTTCATCTGGAACAAGCATGCCATTATCCATGTATTCTTTTGCTTTGTTTCCAATTTCAGTCCCGGATGACACTTCAGCCCTCAATATATCCCCGGTGGAAATGTGAACTAATCCATACTGAAAGAAAGGCATATAGTTATTCAAAGAGAGCTATTTCATGGATTCGTGAGGACTTTTGAGGGATAACCATAAAATTTCTTTGAATGTATTTATAAATTGTTGATCATGTAACTATAACACAGAAACAATGTGAGATAAATGCATGAAAACCACAGAAAAGTAAGCATTCATATAATAGAATATTGCGCATCCAGAATTCAGAATCTCATTTAACGCAATAAACAGTTCGACATGCAGTAAAATAAGAAAGCGAGAAAGGGAGAGAGATAATCTCACAATGTCGAGGATAAGAAGAAAAAAAAGGTATTGAAGCATCAATATCACTTAAAAATGGCCCGAGCAATTGCAATTTTCCACACTCTGTTTTGGATTTCTGTTAAAAGATTTAATTCAAATTACAATTTATTGTATTTTCTCTTATACAGATATTATTCTCCTTCCTTATTTATATCATGTGATATCTGTACTAAATCTTGCTTAATTAGTCTTGCAATGTAATAGGAAATTATTTAAACTTATTTAGTTAGTTTCCTTATCTAAGGAGAAGGGACTCCTATATGTAAAGACAATTTGAATTGAATCAACAAGAAGAAACGAATTTTCTCTTCACTTTCTATTTTTTATGGTATCAAAGCAGGATAAAAAAAATAAAAAAAATCCCGGAGAATCCTGTCTTTCACGTGAAGAAGATCGTCTCTTGGTGACGGAAGCAGACGCTTTCCTTCTTCAAACCGAAGAAGGAGAGGAAGCACGGGCGACGCTGAAGAAGGCGAGGAAGCACGGGCGACGCTGAAGAAGGAAATAAGAGTCGGGATCGCAAACGACGCCTTCTGTTTCGCCGCTGCTGCTCTAATCTGCTTGGCTGCCCACAAGCTCGCGATTCGCAAAATATTACCTCTCCACTGTCCCCCCACTTACAAAGCCGCACAATTTTTATCATGTCTAAAAATACAAATGATTCTGCTACTTCTACCCAGCCTTTCACCCTGTCATCTACTTTCGCACCACCCTCCTCTTGAACCACCATCGAAAATCATCCAGCCCAGATCACCACAATCCGTCTCAGTGGTAATAATTATCTATGCTGGTCACAATCGATGAGGATGTACACTAGAGGAAAAGGGAAGATAGACTACCTAACAGGAGAAGTCCTTAAGCCAGCCGCTACAGATCCATCCTACGCAACCTGGGATGCAGAAAATTTCATGATAATGACATGGTTGGTAAACTCTATGGAAGAAGAGATAGGCGCAAACTACATGTGTTGCTCTACTGCCAAAGAACTCTGGGAGAATGTGGCCCAAATGTATTCAGACATGGGTAACCAATCTCAGGTTTATTAACTTTCCCTGAAACTTGGTGATATTCATCAAGGTAATGACTCTGTCACAAAATACTTTAATTCTTTAAAGAGAATATGGCAAGACCTTGACATGTTCAATGATCAAGAGTAGAGTGTCCTGATGATGCTAGTAGATATAAGACCATTGTTGATGCAAATAGAATTTTTAAATTTCTTGTTGGACTTAATGAGGAGTTTGATGAGGTTAGGGGCAGAATTATTGGAAGAAGTCTCATGCCTTCAATCCATAAGGCTTTCTCAGAAGTTCGCCGCAAAGAAACTCGAAGAGGAGTAATGCTCAACAAGAAATCCACTCCTATCAGCATACCTGAGACTTCGGCATTTCAATTGGAGGCTCATATCAGCAAACAGATTGTTCCATATTCACAGAAGAATGAGGAGAAACCACGGGTGTGGTGTGATCATTGCAACAAGCCACGATACACTAAAGAAACCTGCAGGTACCTCCACGGTAAACCTGCAGATTGGAAGCCAAGAAACAAGCGCAAGCCACCTACTGCTAATATGCAGATTGGAAGCCAAGAAACAAGCGCAAGCCACCTACTGCTAATATGCAGATTGGAAGCCAAGAAACAAGCGCAAGCCACGTACTGCTAATACTGTTGTCGAACAAACCAGCCCATTTAGCAAAGAGCAAATCGATCAACTCCTGAATCTGCTAAACCCCAGTTTGGCTACTGGTACTTCAAATTGTTCAATGGTATATGCAGGTAGATAACTAAACCCTTGGATTATTGATTCAGGAGCTTCTGATCACATGACAAATTTACACTATTTATTTCATTCATGCATCCCATGTTCTAGCCATGAAAATGCTCGTATTGCTGACAGTAGTTTTTCTTCTATTGTTGGAAAAGGATACATTAACCTGTCCAAAATTAACCTGTCTAAAAGTATAGGTCTTAAATTTGTACTCCATGTTCCGAAACTCAAATGCAATCTTCTATCCGTCAGCAAACTTTCAAAAGATTCTAATTGTCGTATAATTTTCCGTAAATCTTCTTGTGTTTTTCAGAACCAGAAGTCAGGGATGATGATTGGGAGAGCTAAAAAATTAGGAGGACTTTACTACTTTTAGGAGACTGTTCCTAGGAAAAAAGATGTTGAAGCCTACAGCAGTATGAGGTCGAACTCTGCATGAGAGAAAATAATATAATCTCATCTTAGACTAGGTCATCCCAGTTTTTCTTATTTAAAACATTTATTTTCTAATTTGTTTAAGGGTGTTAATTGTGTTTTACTTCAATGTGAAATATGTTATTTGGCAAAGAGTCATCGCATAAATTTTGCTCCAAAATCATACTATCCTTCAAAACCTTTTTACATGATTCATAGTGATATTTGGGGACCTTCAAAAGTCAAAATATTATCTGAGAAAAGGGGATTTGTGACTTTTATTGACGATCACACCAGAATATGTTGGGTTTATCTTATAAGCAAAAAATCAAAAGTTGAAAAACTTT
>NW_018164843.1:81387-98384 GCF_001263595.1 Phalaenopsis equestris | reverse complement strand
ACATAATTCATCAATCTACTTGTCGTGACACTCCACAACAAAATGGAATTGCTGAAAGAAAAAATAGATATTTACTTGAGCTTGCTCGGGCTATCATGTTTTCAATGAACTTTTCTAAATATTTATGGGGGGACGCTGTTTTAACAGCATCATATCTAATAATCCGAATGCCAACTCAAGTTTTACAATATGCAACTCCTCTAAACAAACTGAAAAATAGTTTTTTAAGTCTACAAATGTCTTCAAATATTCCTTTAAAAATCTTTGGATGCTCATATTTCGTTCATATTCCGAATAATTGTCGAACAAAATTGGATCTAAATTCTGAAAAATGCATTTTTCTTGGATATGCCCAAAACAAAAAGGGTTACAAATGTTTTAATCCTGCACCAAAAAAATTTACATTAGTATGGATGTGATCTTCATGGAAAAAATTCCTTTTTTTCACAAAAATCCACTTCATTGAGAGTATAATACAGATGGAGAAGATGATTTTTGGCAAGTTTCTAATCTATTACCAAAAATTGTTGTAACATCAAGTACACCTGAGGTCTGTGAAAACAAAGAACCAGAAATAGTTGTTGAAAATAAGAAGAATTCTAGTCAAGAGACGCCTGAAAGTATCTTGTCTAATACATGGGGAGAAATACCACATAATACAACAGTAGAACCTCTTGTTTATTCCAGTAAGAGGCTCCATAAAAGAAGAAAAGTTCAAACTGAATCTTTAGCTCCCTCCCAATCTGAAGAACCGAATGATGATCCTCAAGAAACACAGGTAATTTTTGATCCTGGTCTTTTTTTTTTCACGAACAGAAGCTCGAGATTCAGAGGTTATGAATCTGGATCTTCCTATAGCCTTTAAAAAAGAAACATGTTCTTGTACTACCAGATATCCCATTTCGAAATACCTATCCTACAAAAAAATCTCACACGAATATCAAGTTTTTTTGTCAAAAATTTCTAACCTGTCTGAACCCAAAACAATACAGGAAGCTCTTAGTAATCCAAATTGGAGAATAACAGTAAAGGAAGAGATTGATGCTCTTTTAAAAAATGGGAGCTGGGAAAGTGTCACTCTACCAAGAAACAAGTCTACTGTTGTGTGTAAATGGGTCTTCACTACTAAAGTCAAAGCTGATGGGAGTATCGAAAGATATAAAGCAAGATTAGTAGCAAAAGAATTCACTCAAACTCATGGAATTGACTATCAGGAGACATTCGCTCTGGTGGTCAAGATCAATTCTATTCGAAATTCTATTCGATTTTTACTGTCCATAGCAGCAAACCGTAATTGGCCCTTGCATCGGCTCGACGTTAAAAATGCTTTTCTAAACGGAGAATTAGAGGATGAGGTATTCATGGATCTTCCACCAGGATTTGAGAAGAAGTTTGGAGAAGACAAAGTGTGCAGATTAAAGAAATCCTTGTATGGGCTCAAGCAATCTCCTCGCGCCTGGTTTGAGAGGTTTTGAAAGGTGATGACAAAATATGGATACACTCAGAGTCAAGCTGATCATACTATATTCTACAAACATTCAAAAACTGGTAAACTCGCTATACTCATTGTCTATGTAGATGATATTATCCTTACAGGAGATGATGCTAGGGAAATTGAGAAATTAAAAGAAAGATTGGCCACAGAATTCGAGATTAAAAACTGGGAGATGTAAAATACTTTCTTGGTATTGAGTTTGTCAGATCTAAGTAGGGGATCTTTATTAATCAGCGAAAGTATGTACCTGACTTACTCAGTGAAACCGGAATTCTTGGGTGCAAAACAGCTGAAACCCCAATTGAACCAAATAAAATGTTACAAGTGACAAATAAAATAGATAGTGTCAATAAAGAACAATATCAGAGACTGGTTGGAAGACTAATCTACTTGTCACACACTCGTCCTGATATAGTATTTGTTGTTAGTATGGTAAGTCAGTTTATGCATTCTCCAAATACTCATCACTTGGAGGTTGTTTATCGGATCCTTAGATATATGAAAGGAACACCCGGAAGAGGGCTACTGTTCAAGAAAAATGAGCACTTATAGGTAGAAGCATTTACAGATGTAGATTGGGCTGGGAGTGTTACAGATAGAAGATCAACCTCAGGGTACTGCATTTTTCTAGGAGAAAACTTAGTAACATAGAGGAGCAAGAAACAAAGTGTCGTGGCAAGAAACAGCGTTAAAGCTGAATTCAGATTTGTGGCCCATGGGATATGTGAAGTTCTATGGATTAGAATAATTCTCCATGAGTTAAAAATTCATAATCCACCACCAATAAATGTGTACTGTGATAATAAGTCTGTCATTATCATCGCCCACAATCCTGTAATCCTGTCCTTCCCTGTCCTTCATGATAGAACAAAGCACGTAGAAATAGACAAACACATCATTAAAGAAAAATTGATAGAGGAAATATTTGCATGGTGTATGTTCTCTCTAACGACCAAGCAGCGGATATTCTAACAAAGGGTCTTCACAAAAAACAATTCGACGATTTAATGCGCAAGCTGGCTCTAAAAGATATATTTATGCCAACTTGAGGGGGAGTGTTGAAAGATTTAATTCAAATTATAATTTATTGTCTTTCCTCTTATACAGATATTATTCTCCTTCCTTATTTATATCATGTGATATTTGTACCAAATCTTGCTTAATTAGTTTTGCAATGTAATAGGAAATTATTTAAACTTATTTAGTTAGTTTTCTTATCTAAAGAGGAGGGACTCCTATATGTAAAGGCAATTTGAATTGAATCAATAAGAAAAAACAAATTTTCTCTTCACTTTCTGTTTTTTAATTTCCGTTCAAAAATTCTAAGAGAAAAAACTTTTCAGGAAATGACGATCAAAATCCCTTCTTCCAACAAGAGCACATTCGTAGCCTGTCCAAGCCACTTCGCTTATCCAATGTGCAACTTCTAATAGAGCTTCATTCCAAAATGGTAGAAAAAAGAAACTTGCCTTCTCGACGATCATTCGGCACTGAGTTCCTTTCCCCGACGCCGGGGCGCCTAATATGATCACCTTCAATGGCTGGCCTGCCGCGCAGTCCACCCTCAGAACCTGCTAACGATTGCTGATGTAAGAAACCCCTTTTTATTTTTCAAAAATAAAAAAAAGGTCAAGAAATCATTGATAGCTTGCAACCTTCTGCTTTTCCGGGTTTCTCCTCCGAGGATTCTGATGATAGAGGGGAAGGGGGTGACAGTCGCGAGATCTTGAAAGGGGGGAGCAAGTGGAGGGACAGAAGACGGGAAAATGGAAAGAAAATGACGTGGCGCGGAGAGGGACAGATGACATGATAGCTAATTCGCAGTGACCACCGGAGACCGCCGCCATTGACGCCACCTGATGTAGAGACATTCTCCCGCTCCCTCTCCCTCTCCCGCTCTCGACTCAACTCTCCGTATTACCGTGTGAGGAGGATAGCAGATTAATTGGGCACCATTCGTTGGTGCTTGTGCCGCGATCTTTTGCGTGGGAGAATGGGGCCCAGCATGGACCGCACACGATTTTTGGAGCGCTTACTTGGTCGGTGTAGTGACTGAAAAAACATTTGGATACGAATAATATGATGGCATGCGGCATGATAGGCCCATATGAAATTCCGGTTTTAAAAAAAGTTTGCGGTTCGGCCCGATCTTTACCAAAAAACGTTATGAAAAAGTGTTTTTTGTGTTAAAAAAGAGCGCAAAGAGTCTAAAGAGCACCGTTTCAAGAGCAGCTTCCCTGTTTCGACGTTTCGTCTCTTAGATTTCTGAGCTAGGGTTTCCAGAGGATTGACATTGTTCGTTCGGAAGACGGTGGTCATTGTTCCAGCAGAGCAGGAAAGTCATTTCTTCGTTTGAAGTTTAGTGGTTCATATTTGCAAAAAATGAGGGGTAAGGGTCGCAAGCAAACTGAAGAGAAGAGGAGTGCTCCAAAATCATCGAGGTATTGTATCTCTTGTGTTATTGATGAGTATCCCTTGTATTATTGATGAGTTAGCGTTCATTTTTTATTTGGTTGTGTTACTATTGTGTTATCCATTTGTGATTGATGTATTATAGATGTGATATCTCCGTGTTATAACCACGTGAATGTAGTGTTTTCTTTCTTAATGATGTGTTGTTGTTATGTTATTGTTGGGTTATTGTTGTGTTATTTTGTTTAATAATACATATGTTTTATTCATATGGTGTATTAAAGTTGTATATGTGGTTTAGGGCTTTGCTTTTAGGTGTTACTGATGTGTCAAACGACAGTGAACTACATAGTGGTTGTTTAGGGTGTGTTATGATTGTGTAAATGGATGTTATTGAGTGCATGACACCAATTATCCTTTGCTAATGTATCAAGAATTCGTATATGTGGTGTATTGCTTTTATATTTGGTGTTACTGAAGGTTGTCTTGGTGTTATATGCATAGAAACTCATTAATAACTGAATAACACAGTTGAATATTGATGGTGTTATTTTTGTGTTAGTGTGTGTTATATGTATAGGTGTTGTTTGGCTTTGCTTTAGGCATTATATAATTGGTGTTATTTTAACTATTGTGTGATATAATTGTATATGAGTTGTGTTGCTTTGATTTTGGGTGTAACTCAAGGCTTTCATGGTATTATATGTGTTGTATTTCTTTCAAAATGTCTTTTATGAAACTTATTTTAATTTTTTTTCATTTGTAAGTTGATGAACACAAGGAAATTCAACTGTAGGCATCGTCCATCTGCAGTAAAGGGTGTTTTGGATTCTATTATACATCTCGTATCAGAGGAGACAGTGATTTTGTTGAAAGAAATGCATGTCTTCCACTTCTTTGATATGCCTCCATACTCACAGGACAATGTGTTGGCATTACACATTCTGTGATATTGGTATAATGAAAGGAGGGTCTTCAAAACGGGTGGGAAAGAAGTAAAATTCCATCCCGACCACTTGGCGTTGATATTAGGTATGCCAGACAAAGGGGAGGCAGTTGTATGGAGGAAAACCCCCTCGTCTGGTGTGGATGTCAGACAAATAAAGGACCAACTGATGAAGTTTTTTGAAGGAGGTTCTTCCACTCACTTTGAACAGTTATTTTTTAAGTTTCTACTAACGAATTTTTTTTTCCCACGAGCAATTTTAGCGTGCCTGTGGGACTTCTTTTCTTTTGTGAAGATGTATAGTTATTTTCTACTTATAACTAGCCCTCTGCAATTTGTGACTTTATCATCGATCAAGTTAGCATCGTCGCTGCCAAATTAAGATGAAATCAGTCGTTGGGATACATCTAGGGTTTTGTTTTTATTTTAACTGTAAGTAATATATTGTTTACAAAAAATAATATTCATTCAGATGCAGTTTTATTTGTTTTTACATTCCTCTTTCTGATATGAGACATCCACAGCTTTGGTTTTACGAGCACACCTCTGTGTTTGCTCCTCATGTTCCGAAGGTCAGGCCTCGCATGATAAGGTGGCCAACAAATTATGGTTGGACAGCAGTGAAGATTCATGAGGCATTCAAAAATCTTGGTCGTGCAAAGGTGAAACATTTACTTCATGAAAAGTTTGAATGTTTAACTTAGTCATTCATTTCATTGATTTGGAATTCATTATGGGCTTTTTTGATGGTGCTGCAGGTTAATGATTCCTTCATCGATTTGCAAGAGGATGAGCAACACTTATTGTCCAACGCGGAAGAGGGACTACCTAGCCTTACCAGGGTTGTCCAACATCTATAAACAGTTGTCAGACCATCATCACCATTATACCATAGCGCGGGGCTGATTTTTTTCCAGCAAGATCACCCAAGAAGAAACACATACAACAACTAATAAAGAATTCAGAATAATAATCGACCTATTGAAAGGTCAAGAAAAGTCTACTTTTATATTGTTGTCGGCACTATTTTTGGTTGGAAGAGTTGTCTGTTGGAAGCTGTCGGCCGCCGGAATCGAAATCTCGTCGCCCACTTCAAAAGGATGTTTGATTTACATATGTATATATAGTTTATAAGAATATGAAATCAAACTGACCCCATATTTTTCATAATTTAAATGAAAGAATGCTATACCTCAAATCATGTATCTATTCCGAAGGATAACACAAGACTTGATGATGAGGCTCGATCAAATAAACTAAGAAATATATGACATTCGTTTGGTCTGTGAAACCATTTTTATTTGCCGACAAGTTCCCCTATTTAATACAAAGAATTAAATATGGTTTATATTAATTTAGGTTCGGACAAGCTTCCTATAAGGGCAAGCTCCTATAATTAATTACATCTTAGATAATCGAAGTTACCTAAGAAAACTCTCGATAAAAATCAGTAAATATTATCTTCAAAGAGGTCAAAAGGATAGGACTTTTCAACGAGATTGGAGAAAGAGATGTGAAAGGGGAATGATTCAAATTTGGAACATTTTGTTTTTTGAATCTAAAGGAGGAAGAACTAGGGAATGTCATGGATCCAGAAGATAACCTCGGTGACTTCCTAAGCTACCCTATGGTTTGGTTGTTTAATTCTAAGGAATGAAATTGGTTTAGCTGATGTAGGCAGGTTTTGCTGTTGAAGATGGTTGGGCTGCCCACCATGCTAGCTCCAAGCTACTACTGCGACGAGTTTGAGTTATCTAGTGTGTCAAGTTATAATATCAAATCAGGTGGCCCTATGGTTGAAGTTCTTTATATTTTATGAGGGCATATAAAAGTTGATTAAAGCGTCACCGGTTAGGATCCTACGGTTCCTTCGTTCCAGCATCACTATGTCCAAATGAATTTACTAAACTTAACTTAATGAGTTCCATACTTTCATTTAGACCGTAGGAAGTCTCGTTAGCAACCGTCCGTTACCTCCTCCGAGGGATTCCCGATCATCTGTTAGAGACGTCTTAATTTAGTTGCAATTGTTATTTTGTGATGTTTGCGATTAAATTTTAAGTTGTCTTATATTTTAAATGTTGTGGCGATAAATTTTATCTTGGTTGATTTTAGTTTTGGTTTTGGTTTTGGTTTTGTGGTTATCCTAGCAGTTTTGGTTTTCCTGCAGGGTGTCATTGTTGTTTAACATACAAGTTTTGTAAGTATAAAAATACAGTGTGGAAAGTACAACAAAAGATGGTACTGTAAATTGTAAAAGTGTACCTTGCGAGTCTTCTCGTTCCACCACCTGAAAGGTCAGTACTTATAAGATATGTATATAATATTGCAAGAAAAATTAAATTGCAATAGTAGATGAAGGTTTAACTACCAAACCCCAAGTTATGATTTAGTTGGGGCTCAGAAGATCCTGATAGATGTAGATGATTTTAGATTTTAGGACAAGATACGATAAGTTCAATTTGTCCTTCAAAACATCCAAAAGATTCCAAAGTGCTCGGGATATGACTCTGAACAATTTTGAAGATCTCTTGAATTATTTTGAGTTCATTTATGAACTTATTATAATGTTCCAATAATCATCCGAGTTTAGAGTGTGGCTACCCCATTGCTCATTGAAGCTTAACAATTTAATTATCCCAAGGATAGGGTACTCGATTAATCAATTAATGTTTCATTTAAGAATTATGTGAGTGAATGCCCCTAAGGCAAGTTTGAGTTATTTAAGATTGTGATGTTCACAAGTAAAGTTGGACTTGGAGTGTTTAAAGATATTGATTATCAACCCAATTATTGTCTAAATCAAATCAATTGAGCTGAGGTACCAAGCTCTTTATGGGGAATTTGGTGAAGGTTAAGATTTTAGTTCAAGTGACATATATTTTCATTTAAAGATCACATTATCATCAATTTTAGGCTTAAGAAAAGTAAATTATCATCCTTTTAGCTTAGCCTCTCACTTAAGAAACTTTTGATATTAGTTGACTTCCAAGTCAAGAAGATTTGGGGAGATTATTATTTGTTGATGTTGTGTAAAGGTGGTGGGTGAGTTTCTACCTTATAATGACTATCATCTAAATATGTTTATTAGGATCAAAGTTACCCATTTATCCCTGATTAACCCTAAATTTTGATTAAGGCGCCAAAGTCCAAAATGACTATCTTGCCCTTGGGGGACTTCACTTCATAACTCTTTAAACACAACTCAAATGACTTTGAGGGTTTAAATTGTTATATCCATGAGATTATTAAAATGTTAGAGGACGATATGTGGACCTCTCAAAATTTGATTTAATTTAGATGATTATTTAAATTTAGAAATAGGGATTTTCAAAAGTTAATTTATTTAATTGTCCAAAATAAAATTTATATTTATGAAAAAATTATTAAAGATTTCCTAAGGTCAGAGAAACACTTCAGACAAAATTTCATGCACTTAGGCAAAACTTTATGATTTTTTAATTAAATTTCTATTTTTATTATTTAATTTTAGATCAATTTTCATGATTTATTTAAATAGAAAATTGTATTTTAATTACAAAAATTATTTGATTTGTATACTTTTATTAGACTCCTCTAAGTTCAAAAAACTCAGAGAATCAAATTTTATATTTTTGTGATTTTTAATTTATTTAATCTAATTATTTTAGTGAGAAAATATGAAAAATTCATTTTTAAGCCTTTAAAATTTATTTCTAACTTAGAAAAAAATTAAGAAAAATATCCTAATGAATTTTAAGTAATCAAGGGACATTCTCACTCATTTTGAACCATTTTTGTATTTTTGAAAATTTTGATTATTTTAATTATTTTTAATTCAAAGTATATTTTAAAAATGAAATATTATCACAAAAATGTGTTTTATTTTTACAAAATGCCTCTGATCACAAAGAACTCAGAAAACAACTTTCATAATTTTTCTAAGCATATTTAATTTAATATAATTATTTTCATACAAAAAATAAGGTTTTCTTAAGAAATCCATTTTAGTGCCTAGATTAAGTCAAATAATTTTGATATTTTTACAATGGGTAGACATGATTTTTATGAACAATGTGGAGTTGATTTTGTTAAATTTTTATATGTATTTAATTTACACAAATTAATACAAGGTATTTGCATTTAACTAAGTATAAAAATTCACAAAAATGATTCAAAATATCATAATATTTTTCCTAGATTTCTCTGACCACAGAAAACCTACTAAAATTGTTCTCTTAATTTTTCAAGTGATATTTTGATTTATATAATTAAAATAAGCCAAAATGATCCCCTTAGCTTGAAAATTAAGGTTAGAAGCAAAAATATGCCCTCTGAACTTGAAAAAATCCGAAGACATGACCTCTGTCATGAGGAACAAACCCTCAAAATTTCAAGCTATGGTGAAATGTTTTAAGCCATGGAGAATTAAAACACCACAAAGGGTATTTAATTAATTAAAAATCAGGGAGTGAGAAAATAATTTTTATTTTTAGTCAACATTATTCTCCATGTTCACTAAACAAGAGGGTATTTTTTTATTTTTATGATTTTTCTAGAGAAATATATGGATTTTTGAAGTTTAGGCATTTAAAATAATTCAAAAATCCCTATTTTTCTACTTATCCATGCGACGCCAACTCATTCTCGTCCGCTCCAAAGGCTCCACGCGTCGCTCCACCATTTGATGCCGCCCCGCCAGCCACGTAGCCTCCACGCAGACCACACTTTATGCACCATGGATCTGTTCAGTTTGATCTCCTCCGTCCATTGGATACATGCGCGATTGGACAGCTCTCCGTTATCGTCCCCAAGTGACCTAACCCGTGAGCCGTTCACACTAAAACCTTAAGATCTTGGCCTAGTCTCAACCAAATCGCATGGGGTTTGTTTCTAAACCTTCATCTACTCAAGACGAACACATCTAAACAATTTATATGGTATGAAATATAGTGAATACGTATGGAGGGTTGAAACAAGCTCGGTTTAGGGTTGGAGTTCAATACCTTTGTTTGAGAGGGGAGGCCTCAATTAGATGGTTGTGGTAGCTTCGATTGGTCCTAAAAAACCTTTGGATGAAGTCTCAAGCCTTGGTGAATGGTCTAGGTATGAATTCGATCAAGCTCGATTTCAGGTGTTGGTCTAGAGCTACCCTAGAGGCTGTTTCAGAGGGGGGTTTGATGAGGAATCAACTCCTCTTACTCTAGGGAAGAATTGTGCACAATTATTTGAGTTTTGTGGATTGTGGAGAGATTTTCTAGTTTGAGCTAAAAGTTTGAGCTCAAAATTGGGCTTCCACAGTGGGGATCAATGGGGTTAAAATGGTAGTAATGAGCTTAAAAGTTCTTGGAGAGTGTCTGAGAAGAATTGGACAGAGTTTCCCCAATCTTTCCTTGGCCATGGAGGGGCTGATTAAATAGAGGAGCTTAGGGGGGAGTTCAGGGCTAATTGATGGGTGTAAAATGGTGCTAGGTGGAGGGCTGAGAAGCTTTCAAGAGCCAATGGGATGATGTGGCCTCTATGGTTGAAATTGGTTTTGATTTGGCCTTGGGGCTCTCAATTTTGGGGTTTTCCGGCCTCTAGGCCAGCCGACAAGACCAAGGGAGGTGGCCAAAGAGTCAGGTGATCCAGGGGACGTTTAATTATAATTTACTCCCAATGGTAAGTGCTGATGGGGGAGATATTTGGTTAAGGCCCAAAAATGGGCTAAGATCCCTTAATTTAGGGGCCCATTGGTCCATAGCTCACCATGGCTGGTCCAAAGAGGTTTAGCCTGGTCAATAAGGTGTGCTTAGTGGCTGTGAGGACCTTAATTTGGTGACTTTAGGATGGCTAAGTCAATTTTGGTGCATGGGTCCAATTTGGGTTCAAATGACTAAGAGTTGGGTTTGGGTTAGGCTAGCCATGACTTTGAGCCCAATTGATTTATCAACATTGTGTAGATGATTGTAATGAAGATTTTTGTTGAAGTATTGAAATGATTTTAAGTCCAATTGGAAGCTCAATTTGAAGGATTTTGGGATTTTGATAAATTTGGGCATGTTGGGCTAGACTTGGGTCTAGTTGGGCTAAGGTTGGGTGAGGTTCAAATTGATTATTGAAAATGGTCTATATGAATGTCATAAAGAGTTTTCAACATAAATTGGGTACCAATTTTGGGGTTAAGGCATTCAATTTGGTGGGATTTGGGGAAATAACCAATTTGGGACAAATTTGGGGATTTTTGGATTTGGGTTGAAATTAAATGAAATTGAGGCTTCACCAAGGCCAATTGAAGGTTAGGTTTGGTGTTTAGGAGTGTTATAAAAATGTTATGAAGAGTTTAGGATCTAAATTTGGGCAAATTAAGTAGGCTATGGGGATCAATTTGGTGGGATTAAGTCATAGGGCCAAATTGGGGGTTTGACTTAGATCAAGATTGAGCTCAAAGCATGGGCCAATTAGGCTTGGATTTAGTTTATATTGGTCATATGAAAAGTGAATTTGAGTTCAAAATTTAAATTGAGGGAAATTGAAACCAAATTAATGGAAATTTAAGGTAAATTTGGGTAAATTGGCTTTTGAAAGCAATTTGGGGGTTTTGGTCCAAATGGTCAAATTGGCCAAATTGGGTTCAATTCAAGGTTTTAAATTGGTTTTAGAGATATTTGAAGTGATTTTGGAGGTTTTGGGAAAGTTTGGGGCGCCAAGGGTATTTTTGTAATTTTGGCAATTTTGGGAGTATTTTGGCAAATTTGGTGGTTTTAGGTAATTTGGGTAATTTGAAATAATTTTTGAATAAATTTGGGTATTTTGAGTGAATTTGAGAATTTTTGGCTAAATTTAAGGTTTAAAGGGCACTTAGGTAATTTGGGTAGATTTAGGGGCAAAAGGCCAAATTGGGTATTTTTGGTAGAATTGGGGTGTTAACCACCATGTATGAGCTATGGATCAATGACATACCCATTTGGGTCCTCCATGTACTTGTCTTAGTTAAACCCTTGCCTAGGTCTAGTGGGTCTAGGGGACTATATACACGAGTCCACGAGCCTCCCACCAGATCAAGAGGTCAAAGTGAACAATTTTGAATTTTAGGATTATGAGTGAATATAGGTGATAGTGAGTGAAAGTGAGTGAACCAACTCCAGACCAACACCAAAAGTCAACCCTAATGTCAATCAGTCCTATGGGGACTCATCTTGAGCTCCCTCATACTGACCCCACCTACTAAGTGCTAGAGGTTCTGACCAATATATGAAACTTCAAGTTGAGCAAAGAAAATTTTAAAGTTTCTAATGGTGAGGGTTCCTTTTCTAATTTTCTAGGAATAGTCAACAGGAAAATCCTATGGCTGGACCTTAGACAACTAAAGAGGGAAAACTAAACCTCAACCAAAAGTGAGGTCAACAATTGCATGAAATCATGAATAGAATGAGACAACAAATGGCTTATGTTGGGGAGTCATTATAGAGCATAACTGCTATGGTTGAAGGATTGTAAAGAACCAAAGCAGATAAAGAAGTAGATGCACAGCCAACGGGAACACACAGATCCTCTGCTCGAAGTGTTAAGTCCACCCAGAGAAGGAGGAGGGATGTATGTTCACCGGAGTTCACATACCAACTAAAGAGAAGAAAGAAAATTTTTGTTTTTGCTGAGCCACATCAAGACAATATAACTGTACAAACTAAATATCGAGATGATACAATAAGAGAGTCTTTGGAAAGAATAACCGGCGATGCGACATTTCAGGAAGATTCGAAAGAGGTTGAACAATCAGTGTAGGGTGTTCTAGAGTCGAGTAAACAACAATTTCTATTCACATATCTATTGTCTAATATGCCATTATTTTTTTTGTTTTGGGAAAAATTAAATTTTTTTTTGCAGGCTCTTCGCGCGTCGTCCTGTTTAGATCCTTCTAGCACTCCAGCTGTAGGAGAAGATGTAGATAGTCCAATTGAAGAGCCAGTAGTAGGAGAATATGTATATAGTCTAGTGTAGAGCCAGTAGTAGGAGAAGATGTACATCGTCCAGTTGGAGAGCCAGCAGGAGGAGAAGATCTACATAGTCCAGATAGCTCTGCAGGAATAACATGAGATTTACTAATATATATTGATGATAAAGAAAATCCCAATCTAGAGGAGTCAGATGTGCCGAGCCAGAGCACCAATCCATATGCATACGTTATAGTGGTATTATTAATTATTTATGGTTACACTTAATCATATATTGGAAATGCATTGATATGTTAAGGATCTTTAATTTTGTTGTAGCCTCGTGTTGCTGGTCCAACACTTCCACTTGATTATCCTGCTAGATCAGTGCTTCCAATTGAAATGCAGGATGTAATAGATAGATGTATTCCCAACTTCCTTGGGGTGTAAGTAAACATTCTTTGTTAGATTGTAGCAAAAATATTCTATTTCTTCGTTAGATTGTAACAAATATTCTCTGTTAACGATGCAAACATGATATCATCCTAAGCAGGGAGACAACCGTTCTAAAGCGTGGAGCACTTGAGGATATATTTATGAATCAGTGGTTCGGGAATGAACATGTAGATATGTTTGCCACTATGTTGGCTGAAAGAAGGAAACAATCACCTGAAATGTACAAAAAATGTCACCTCAATCACCTGAAATGTACAAAAAATACATATATGTGTCCCCACTGTATATGGTAATTCTAAATGTTTAATTTATTCGATTGTTGTGAAAGCTTCTCTTCCGTTGTAAACTGATTAAATTGTGCTGACTGTTTTACTTTTTTTTGAAGATGTTAAAGACGGTAAAATCTTCTATGGCAGAATTTACTGAAGGCATTAAAAAGAAAGCAGTTAAAGATAATGACCTCATTTTATTTCCTATAATTGATTGTCAACATTGGATTTTGTTAGTAAGGGAGATGAGAGTAAGAAAATGGAAAATATATGACTCACTGCCTAACCCGATGCATAAAGCGGTTGTTGTAGAACTTGTAAGTCCATTCGACACGATGTACATATGGAATTGAATATTTTTATTGCAAACAATAATACTAATGTTTTATATATGGCTCACTCCTTGACTACCTTTACAGATCAAACATTTTTCCAATGATATTGAAAGAGTTTTTTGGACCGACATAAAGAAATGACAATGTCAGGTCCTCAAAATGTTCCAACCCAAAGTAACAGCCACGATTGGGGCATGTTTATTTGTAAGCATATGGAAGCCTTAGTACAGGTGGGTACAATTGAATGGAAACAACACTCAAACTGGCAAGATCTTATGGTACAATTTAGGGCGCAGTTTGCATATGCGATTTGCATATGGGCTGGCCAAACATCTTAAATATTTGCCTGGAAGATATTACATCTGATGTTGAACTGTGCTTTTTAATTTTGCTAAAGACATATTTGTTGAACTCTGCTTTGTATATAGTAAGAGGAATAATGTATAGAGTAAGAGTTATGATTTTTATTTATATGCATATAAGCTGTGATTTTAATTTATCTGGCAAGACATGTTTATTTATATGCAAAGCAAAAGTGAATACATTTCTAGATTTATATATTTCCACCCATGCTTATTAGCAATCATTAGACCAAAAACCAAAGCATTAGCTTCAACACTTTAATGCCGAGCTAGGAACCGAAGGGGATGCAAACCAGAAGATAACCATACCAAGAAAATCCCTACATACACCTCCAATTCCAACTCTATATGGTTTCCAACTATCATCAATATTTATTTTCATATAAGGAGCCTGAGGTTTTTTTCCAAACAACGGGTAAATTATGCTTAACTGAACACACATGATTAATTTTGAACCATTCAAACACCTTGTCAATTTTGCTACAATTTTTACTTTTACAACCATTAAAATTAAGACTTTGAATGAAATAATCGCTAATCATACCATAGATATGATAAATATTAGACATTTTATTATGGAATTTAAGCTTATTTCCCTCAAACCAAATAAATCATATCACAATAGATGGTATAATAGAGAAAAAAGGAACGTCCCTCAGATTTCCATTCTTCATAGATATTTGTAACATCATTATAGTTACTTACATCCCATCTCTTATTAAAAAGAGGAGTAACCTTCTTCCATTTTAGAAAGATATGCTCATTAAATTCATCATGCTCACTTCAAAGTAAGCAAATATAAGTAAATTTAAGTCCCTCAAGTTTGAGGATATCATCAGTAGGTAGGATTTTATGAAACAGTCTTCATATGAAGAAGGAATGAGAAGGTTTTATCCATGTGTACCAATTCCATTTTTGATCTAAGCCTTAAAAGCATTGAAAAGAATTAGCAAAATTTTTTGAAATAGTGTCTCCAATATTCTTTCTAATTTTAGGAATTTTTTTATTCTTACTATTAAGAGGAATATTGGATATAAATTTGGCATCATCATAACTAAGTAGTTGTTTTAATTTATCTTTATTCTAGTCATTCTCATACCAAAGATCCTTAACTTTGACCTTAATATCTTGTGGCCCTCTATAGCAATCTGCAAGATTGTCATTCCCAAGAATCATCATACCAAAAAGAGACACCCATTACCAAATCCCAAGTAATAAGATTTTTGGTTAATTTAGAATTTTTAAGCATGCCTTTCCAAATAAAGGAATCTTTATGAGCAATGGTAACAACTTAAGGATGTAAATTCTTGCAATATTTGGCGAACATAAGTTTAGCCCAAATAGAATTATTTAATCTAATATTATACCATAACTTCATATAGTTAATGTGCATGGTATCAGCTAAACTTCTAAAACTAAGTACACCCTTATCAAGTGGTTTGCACATCTTCTTCCAACTTTTCCAGTGAATACTCTTCCTCCCATTACCATTCCAAAGAAAATTATTGAATAAATTTTCCAATTTATTCATACACTGCTTTGGCATGCTTATAATTTGCATAACATATAAAGGTAAGGAAGTAAGTATGCTTTTTAAAAGAGTAACTCTTCCCTCAAAGGAGATAAAATTATTTTCCCATGCAAGGACCTTTTTTCTGATTTTTTTCAAATAAACTGTGGAAAAGTACATTCCTCTTACTAGTTTTATCCAAAGTAAAATCGAGGTAGACAAGAGGAATAGTATTTTACTACATTTAGTGTATTCGACCATCCAATTCTTGTTAGCAATAGAAACATTTTTAGAGCAATAAATCTTACATTTAGAAGTATTGAAAGGCATTTTGAAGCATTCTGAAAGATAGATACTTCTTTCCAAATTCTTTTAATAGCTTTTTTTTTTGTCATTGGAAAAGATAACCAAGTCATCCGCAAAACATACATGGAAGTTACCAATATTACATATATGTATAAAATACATACTACGATATTTCAAAAACATGTTATTGATACATGTCGACGTTATTTTTGGTTAGAGAGTATTTGCCCGTAAAAAGCTGTCAACGCTATTTTTGGTTTGAGAGTAGTTGCCCGTAAGAAGTTGTCGGTCACCGGAATCGAAATCCCATCGCCCGCTTTGAAAGGACGTTTTAATTTACATATATATTTAGTTTTAGAAAAATATGAAATCAAACTGACCTCATATTTTCATAGTTTAAATGAAAGAGCGTTGTACCTTAAATTCTGTATCTATCTCGAAGGATAAACACAAGACTTGAGGATGAGGCTCAATCAAATAAACTAAAGAATATATGACCTCCATTTGGTCTGCGAAACCGTTATATTTTCTGACAAGTTCCCCTATTTAATATAAAGAATTAAATAGGGTTTATATTAAGCTGGGTTTAGACATGCTTCCTATAAGGACAAGTCCCTATAGTTAATTACATCTTAAATGACCAAAGTCACCTTAGAAGACTCTCGATAAAAATCAGGAAATATTATCTTCAAGGAGTTTCAAAGGGTAGGACCTTTTAATGAGATCGGACAAAGAGGTGTGAAAGGGGATTGGTTCAATTTTGGAACATTTTGTTGTAGAGTCCAAAGGAAGAAGAACTAGGGGATGCCATGGATCCAAAGGAGAACCTCAGTGACTTCCCAAGCTATCCTAATGTTTGGCTCTAGTTTTGAGGAGAAATATTTAAGTGTTTCATCTTGCCAATTTTATTAGTTAGGGCTTACATTCTGTGAAACTATCACACAAATAACTTGAAAGATGTGAGGATTTAGGTCGTGAGAGACGACAACCTCAGAATCCTAAGACGAGTTAGGG
>NW_018164843.1:77085-81309 GCF_001263595.1 Phalaenopsis equestris | reverse complement strand
TTAATTCTAAGGAAGGAAGTTGGTTTAGCTGGTGAAGTCATGTTTTGCTGTTGAAGATGGTTGTGCTGCCCACCATGCTAGCACCAAGCTCTTTGCCATGACGAGTTTGAGTTTTTTAGGGTGTCAAGTTATGATGTCAAACCAAATGACCCTATGGTTAAAGTTCTTTAAATGTTATGGGGGACGTTAAAGTTGATTAGAGCGACACCGGTTAGGATTCCACAGTTCCCTCGTTCTGACACCACTATTTTCTATTGGATTCACTTAGTCCAAATGAATTTACTAAACTTAACTTGATGAGTTCCATAATTTCATTTAGACCGTGGGAAGCCTCGTTAGCAACCGTAGGTTACCTCCTCCAAGGGGTTCCAGATCATCCGATAGAGACGTCTTAATTTAGTTGTAGTTATTGTTTTGTGTGATGTTTATGATTGAATTTTGAGTTGTTTTATATTTTGAATGTTGTGGGTGTGAATTTTATCTTGGTTGATTTTAACTTTAGCTTTGGTTTTAGTTTTGTGGCTATCCTGATAGTTTTAGTTTTCATGCATGGTGACATTTATTCTTTAGCATGCAAGTTTTGCAAGTATAAAAAGTACAAGAAAGACAACACTGTAAACTATAAAAAATGTACCTGATGAGTCTTCTCATTCCACCACCTGAAACTTAAAATGCATGTGAGGGCAGTACATGTAGAGGCATAAAAGTAAGGTTTTGGTAGTTTTCCTAACCCTATGTCCTATCTTGGTGGGTCCTTAGGAGTTTAATTAAGGATGATTTTGTTAAGCAAAGCATATTAAGTTTAGTAGACCTCTGAAGTATCCAACAGGTTAGGAGGCAGAAGCAGGTCCATGCTTCCCTCTTTTCACTTGGTGAAAAGCCTCGAGCTCATTGAAACTTATTATGTTGCTTAATAATTCATTCTATGAATACCTTAATGCTCAATGAACATTGATGTCCTAATTATCCCAAAAAGTAGGGTAATTATCATTTGCAATTTAATTTTGAAGATTATATGGGTGAAGACCCTTAAAGAGGCAAGTTAGTGTTATTGGAACACTTGGCCAAATTTTAGTCCTAATTGGGCTTGTAGTGTTTGAAAGATGTTTTAATGTTAATTGAGTTTGTTTTTCTAATCCTCATTTAAATGAAACTTGATTTAGCTTAAGTCACTACTAAGCCCTTAAGACCTAGGTGAGTGTATTAGTTAGTTTTGAAAATGTTAAGCTTTAGGTGGTTATAATTCATGATTTGAATTTTATTTAAAAATCAAAATAGGGGTATTAAGTTGATTAATTATTGACTTCAAAAGTCATACCCCTAAATCTTAGGTTCATTTTATTTGAATAAACTCCCAAATTTTAATAATTTAGAAATTTATTAACTTATCTTTTCAATTAAGAAAGTGAGGTTGGTTTCTTGAGGAGTGAGGTTGGTTTCTACCAATTAACCCCTTATGTTTCAAACATCCAAATTAAGATCAGAGAGAGGTTACCCCTCTCTTTAAATTAAGCCTAAATGTTAATTAAGGCCAAATTTTCAAAATTACATATTTGCCCCTATGGCTCTAACACTTCATAATTTGTCAAATTCAATTCAAATGACTTTGAAATTTTTATCCTACCTCATTCATGGGTCAATTAAGACATGAGAGGAGAAAATGTGATTTTTCAAAATGTAATTTATTTTATATAATTATTTTCATGCAAAAATAAGATTTTTCAAAGAAAATTCCTAACTTGATCAAGGTAAATCCTAATCTCATAATTTTTTTACTAGAGGTAGACCTAGACTAGAGAAAACTTTGAACCCCATGATTTTTTAGATTTTTTTTTGAATTTTAAGAATTATTTTAAGTTCTCTGGTATTTATTAAATATAAAGTATTTTAAATGGGGAAAATTAAGTTTTATATTTTTGAAAAATCTCCCTAAGGTCAGAGAACTCAGAGGAGAAGATTT
Organism: Phalaenopsis equestris; assembly: GCF_001263595.1. Lineage (NCBI taxonomy): Eukaryota > Viridiplantae > Streptophyta > Magnoliopsida > Asparagales > Orchidaceae > Phalaenopsis > Phalaenopsis equestris. The sequence goes on along the minus strand of NW_018164843.1, from coordinate 79,349 downwards.
TATATTTTTCTGAACTCAGAGGAGAAGATTTTATATTTTGGAATTATTCTTAAGATTTATTGGAATTATTCTTAATGAAAACCCATTTTTAGCCTTCAAAAATCATTTTTAAGCTTTAAAATTCAATATATTTATTTAGAAAACCAGGAAAAACATTCCAATTGTTTCTAAGTTCTTAGGAAACAATTTAGAATATTTTCATGAATTTTATTATTTTTGTGATTTATATGAATTTTTAATTATTTAAATATTTTAAATAGGCTAAAAATCAAGTTTTTATTTTAAATATCATTTTATTTTTATAAAATACCCCTGATCACAGAGAACTTAAAAGACCAAGTTTTATAATTTTTTAAGTTATATTTTCATTTTTAAAAATCATTTTTTGCCAAAAATGTTATTTAACTTGAAAAATCAATTTAAGTTATCAAATGAACTTAAAATGCTTTGAAATTTTTATGGTGAGCTTTCTGAATCCTAAAAAATGGTGGAGATAAAAAATCAAGTGATTTTGTTGTTTGTACTTTCCAAAATTAATTATCTTAGTGATTTAGGGTTTGTAAAGATTAGGTATATTTTGAATGACTTGGCTCATGAGAAATTTTCTTAAAGGTCCTCTGACTATAGTAAATCTTCCAAGATTTTTTGGATTTTTCTAAGCAACATGCTAATTTCCATGATTATTTTAAGTAAATAATGCACATAAACTTGAAAAATGTGATTCTCTGTCTAGGGACCTCCTCTGACTTTGAAAAAATCAGAGAATGTTCCCCTTGACAGAGGCTACAACATGCAAAAAATTCAAGCTATGGTGATAAGTCTACATGCTTGGAGAATCAAAAGATTCAAATCAGTGTTTAATAAATTAAAAATAAAATATGCATCACATGGACGTAAAATTATTTTTACATTATTCTCCTCTGTTCATTGAGCAAGAGAATATTTTTATTTTTTTTTGTGATTTTTCTACAACAAGATATGAATTTTTTAAGTTAGAGGTATTTAAATAAATAGGAAAAATCCCTATTTATTTATTTAAACAGCGCGTGCTGACTAGATCCTAGGCAGCTCTGAAGGCACACGTAGCGCGCTCTGGTTGGACGCCGCCATCCACGTAGCTGCTGACTCGGCCCGCAGATTAAGGTCCGAGTGTAAAGAAGCGCTGTCCGGCTTCATCTTGGCCATCCATTCGATACACGCGCGATCGGACGGCGTGTGGTCATCGTCTCCAATAGGGTGATCCCGTGACCGTCCACACTAAAACTCTAAGATCTCAGCCTAGACTCAACCAAATCACTTTTGGTTTGATCCTATGGACTCGTCTAAGTGAGACGAACACATCCATAAAATAATCATGCAATTAAATTAAGCCTAATTAAATGGAGAATCAAAATGGGCTCGGGAGGAAGAGAAGTTTTATACCTTTGCTCTGAGAAGTGAAGCTTGGATCAGAGAGTCTCACCACGTTCGTTGTGATCCAAAGAGGCTAGGGATTGAGTCTCTGATCTTGGTGTGTGAGGCCTAGATATGATTTCGATCACGACCGGATTTGGGTGTTGGTCTAGAGCTATTGTAGAGGCTATTTCAGAGGGGGATTTTGTGGGGCTTTGGCTTCTTTCTTGGTTGTGAAGGTGTGGGCACAAGTAATTAAAGTTAGGTGGACTGTGGAAGTGTAATGAGCTCTGTCCTGGTTTTTAGCAGAGGTTTGAGCTCAAAATTGAGATTCCACAGTAGAATTCAGTGGGGGAAGAGGGTTGGATTGCACTGAGGGGATCTCAGAGAAGCTCTATGAGAAGTTTGAGGGGCTCTCTCTAAGAAATTTTTTAGCACACCTCCCATGGCCGTGGAGGGGATTTTTTATAAAAATGGCCATGGGGTGGCTCTTAGGGCAAAATGTTTGGGTGCATTGTGGTGCTTAGGTGGAGGGCAGAGGAGCTCTACAATTTGGTCTGGCTGAGCTGGCCTCTTGGTTTGATTTGGGTGAAGTTCCATGGGGGTGGCTCTCAGTTTTTAGCTTCTCCAGGAACTAAGCCGGCCGGCCATGGCAGGGGGAGGTGGCTAGGTGCTCAGGACATGCAGGCGAATCTGTCACAACTTAATGCAATGAGGTTTAGTTTTGGTAAGGGTATTTTAAGCATGTGCATTTTTGGGAATAAAATCCCTTAATTTGGAAGAATTTTGGTCCATGGCTTAGTTTAGGTGGTTAGATGGGTTTTGGCTCAGTCTTAGGGTCTAACCAATGGCTGAGGTGGAGTTAATTTGAT
>NW_018164843.1:72781-75848 GCF_001263595.1 Phalaenopsis equestris | reverse complement strand
CCCAGGGCTAGTGGGTTTAGGGAACCACCACTCGAGAGGAGCTGTCGCAAGAGGAGATAAAGAAGAAGGAGAATGTATATAAAGTGAATACCAATAGTGCGAAGGGTAGAGTAGGGGCTGCCCCTGTTAGATTGGTTGCGTCGGATTTGGGGGAAATACCCATAGAATCATTGACTTTGTATGATTATCTCTACATCCCTTTAGGTTTTTATAATTTTGAGAATTATGATTTTAGTTGTACCCTGACGGTCTTCAGTGATAACGTAAATAATGACGGTCTTCAGTGATAACGTAAATAATCACAACCAATTTAACCCCAATTTTGATTCCCAAAATGATCCTAAATCATACAACATCTCGATGAGTGCGTCAGTGAAGGAAAATAAGACATCAAAAACACTGAATATGACAGCTCGAGAAGTGATAAACCAGTCCTCGAGTGCAAAGAAACACCGATGACAATCGACTTGGACTTCTCCGATTTAGAATCAACACCAGAGGAATCAACAACAATATTAGTACCCCTGGGTCTAATTCAAAAGATGGAAGAGATAAAAAAAGTGAATCTATGGAATGAGAAGGTGTTATGTTCTAGAATGACTCAAATGGAAAAAGGGAAACAAGAAGTTACTCAGGTGGAGCCACCTCCACCAATGGAAAAAACACATACTCGAGAAGAAATTGAAGGTTCAAATAAAGTGGATTACAATGTGCTAGCTTATTGATACTCCTAAAAATATATAGTACTTTTATACACATTTTTACACCTATTTTTGCGATATTGCTCTTTAATTAAAGGTATTTGTGTGTTTTTCTTGCAGGTACGATCAAATGGATGAAAAATACTAAAAGGAGTGAAAATTGGTCAAACTTGGAGCAAAAATGAAGAAAGATGCAAAAATGAATCGGGGCGCCTAAAGCGTCAGAAGTAGTTACTTGATGAATTATTTAATTTGAGCATATTTTTAAAGAGGTGTTTGAAGAAACAATTAATTTGAGCAGATTTTTAAAGAGGTGTTTGAAGAAACCTGTTTGAATCAACCCCTTGACAAAAACATGGGAATAGCCCATGGACACAAAAATTAATTCAAGTGGATTTTGAAGAGGCAACTTCTAGAAGATTCATTGAATGAAGACACCTTTTTGAAAAGACACCCAGACACCCCTTGGTTTTTTAAAAGAAAAGACTTGGATTTTCCAAGAGAAGAGGCCAGCCATCCATCAAACTTTACAACCCATCGCCGCCGCCGCCGCCACCGACCACCATTATTTTCTTTTATTGTGAGAGAAGGAAGATAATTAAAAAGAACTTCAAGACATTTAGTGGATAGAATTTGAGATAAGTATTTATCTTTGTGTCTACACTTGATTTTAATTTAGATTTCTTAATTGTGTGCATGCTTTCTACTTTTGAACTCATGTGTGGTTGTGTTTTATCCATGGATTCTGAGTAGTTTTTTTTTAGAGTAGTTTTTTTTATCTTTTTCCTTAAAATGATAGGTGATTAAATATTTAAAAGGAGTTGTGAGAAGTATTAAACTTCATTGTTGGAAGAAGTTGTGATAATTCAAAACTTTGCACTTACTTCTTGATTTGGCCAATTAAGGTGTTAATACCTGTTGTGAGAACATGTAAGATCCCAGATGGTATTGTCTCTGTCAATAAATGGTTTAAATCACATATTGATTTCATGAATGAGAATATAGTTCATGGGTTGAGTGCAAATAAATATAGAAATAAAATTTTAAAGGGTGTAGAATTAGAGGACTTTAGAGTGACAGGCTAAACCTTCCAATTTGATTTATAGTTTTATTTTTTGATATGAGATGTTGGCCCCCAGGTGGAGGGAGAAGAGGGAACTCTAGAGTGAGAGCTAGTATCTTCCCTGCCAAGCCGGCCTTTAAGTCTATTCAAACTATAGATTAGTCAATGTTCTTTATAGCATCTCTAGTAAGAGTAAAAAATATTATTGCTCCTATTTGGCACAACACATTTAGCATACTTCCACAATAGAATTTCTATATTTATCACTGATTCATGATAAGGAAAAAAATATTTTATTAATATTTCCTTCATCTTGCAAGTATTTTATTTAAGTTAATTAGTTGCTTACTTTATTTTCAATTATAAAAAATTATAAAAAGAATCAAACTTTCATTCCTATTTTAGCATCTTAAGTTTAGGTAAGAATATATTGCTAAGTAAATTTTGTTATCTAAAATTAGTCCTCCCTGTAGGATTGATATTCGGGACTTAATCAAAAAGTTTTATATTACTTGATAACGATACATATACTTGCGTAGTATCCTACAATGAAATATTATAACTGCATTCTTATTTGTTTCATAGTGAAAAATTTACCTAGCTTTTGTTTTGGATCATGTTTTTGGCTTTGTTGCAAATTAAGAATAACTATTAAAGAAATTAATCATATAGTCACATACATCGCATTTTGCATCTATATATATAGAAAATCGGGATCAAGTTTTTGGTGTTGTTGCTGGGGAGGAGGAGAAATATAATAGTAATTTGCAAAAATATTTTTAAAAGAAGATTTTAGAAAACAAAATTTTAGTAAGTCTTATTTAAACTTTAAGATTTATTGTAGGAATATTGTAGTGTTGTTTCTATATAAAGTTCTTACTTGTTTGTTTTTATCTTCTTTTTATTTTATTTTATGTGTTTTATAGTAATGTATGCGTAGTTCAGGTTCCGGTTCAGGTTCCTGCGTAGTTCAGGTTCCGCAGGACTTGTGCCTTATAATTCTGAATTAGAAAGAACTATTAGAAAAATTAAAAAATTAATATTTAAAAATTAAAAATTACTGAAAAATTTCAAGAAATGACAAATCAAAATAAACAAAATGTTGAAGAGTTTAGATCTTTAAGAGATTATGCAAACCCTACGGTGGACGAATGATCCTGAATTTTTATATGTACGAATTTATGAAGTTGACACCACTACAACTTGACACCACTACTCCTTACATGAAAAGTAAGTTGTGTAATATATATATATAATTATAGGAAATTAATAATGAGATTCTACGCATAGGAAATTAATAATG
>NW_018164843.1:72453-72712 GCF_001263595.1 Phalaenopsis equestris | reverse complement strand
CCCAAATATCGATCCCGCCCCAAATATCGATCCCACGGGGAATGTGTAAATTAGCAATGATAAATTTTAATAGGAAATTTATAGAAAATCAAACAACATCAATGTCACTAACTTCGAATGTTGAAATTTTAACCAAACTAAATTACTTAACTATTAACAAAAACAGAAATACAATTTTTAAATATCACTTCCCTTCACCTTAAGGCTAACTCTTGCTTTATTTTTTAAACACTAAGACCGAATTGAAGATTTTAGTCTG
>NW_018164843.1:68871-72429 GCF_001263595.1 Phalaenopsis equestris | reverse complement strand
CCTAAAGATTCTCCAATTTTAAAGAATATTTCCCTATCTTCGCTATCTATTTGCACTTAATTTCATGAATGAATTTCTCCTTCATGAAATCAAATGTGATCCTCACTTTATTATAAAACTCATACTCCATTTCTCGGATCATACGTTTCAAAATATATTTTAGCAAATCAAGACCAAACTGAAAAATAAATTAAGTTTGAAGTTAAAAAATCATCGCAATTTATTTTATATTTTAATTATGGCACAATCATTTTATCTCTTCATTTCACCATATCTCAGAGTAGGGGGAAAGATAGAGGGAACTACTCAGACTTCATGAGAAAGATACTACAAAACACAAATTTCATATATAAAATAAAGTTCATACAACACTAAATAAATAAACAAACTTATCTAAAACTCTTTCTCAAAGCAAATCCTTTGTAGCCTTTCCTTAGAATGCGGGAAGAAAAATTCTCTCACTTTTCTCCTTCTCCAACACTTTTTTAGAAAGTTTCACACTAAATCTCACTACAAAAACTCTAAACTATGAAAGCAAAATCACTAATTGACTCCAATATGGTAGTGGAATGGAATGATGTGGAGCAATAAATGAACGTAGAGGAGTGAAAAATGTAGAGGAGCGAATTTTCTGATGAAATTCAGCCCGAAATAGAGCCCAAGGTCGGTTCTTCAAGAGGTGCATCCAAAAACTCTTCAAAAAATCATCCAAATACGTCGAACCTTCTAGAAACGGGGTTTGCACCGCATTTGGCGCCGTCGGTGCTGATCTGACACCGTCGACGCTGAGTAAAAATCTCCAGCGTTAAATTGTTTTGCGCCGTCGGCACTGCCGACGGTGAGCATCTCTTCAAAAACTTAATTTTGACTTTAAATTTCATCTTTTTTGCTTTAAGCCCTAAAAATCAACAACCTGCAAGAAAATATCAAAATACCTTCCATTAAAGTGCAATATCACAAAAAATGAGCATAAAATATGGGTCTAAAAATACATATATTTTTGGTGTATCAAAATCCCCCAAACTTACATGTTACTTGTCCTCAAGTAACTTCTCTACTACATAAAATATGACATATGGTAAAGAATTTAACTTTTAGATTTCCATATTTTAGTTCTCTAAACATAATAGTTTAACTTAAGAAAAATTCAAAAAAATCCAGTTAATACTAAAGGTGTAAGGATATTCAGTAGGTTTCTGATCCTCTATTTCTTTCAAGAAAAATTGCAATTTGTTATATTAAAGTCAATTAGCAAATTCATATGAAAAAAAACTTCATAAAACTTTATTAATAATTAAGGTAAAATTCAAATAAAAAGTTTAGAAAATCTGTCTAAGCCTTTTTCCTTAAGTTGATTCAAGTGAAGCCAATTTTTAATTAGGCATCTCCTCAAGCTTCTCCTCACATCTTTTCTTTTTCTTTTCTATATTTTAGGATTACCATATCTGGATAGCCTTTAATGATTTTGAACTTCACCATCATCTTCTTAAAGTTAAAATTTTTTTACATTTCTTCACTTAACAAATTTATATTAACTTAAAGATTTTATAAAATTTAATTTTTTTCTTTCTACATGAATCTTTTAAGATTTTTAAACTTCAAAAATACAAATTTCCTTACTTAAAATAGAAAAACATAGTCTTATTCTCTTTTATCAAATATCTTATCCCCTAGATATAACCTTATTATTGAAAATTTTTACTTAAATTTACTATATATTTAGAAACATAAATATAGTTATCCAAAGTTAACTCCTAATACCAAAGGTCATGTTAAATTTAAAATTTTGAAAATATAGTTAAGTGAAGACAAATAAAATTAAGTTCTTTTCTAATAATGATATTTCTTCTCCCCTCAAACTTAATTTTTTTAAAAGATTTTTACATGAAGAACTTTAAAAATGAAGGGTAAAAGAAAGCATTAAATACATAAAAAATATTTCATACCTGTTGGAGATTCTGATTTTTGAATATAAATTTTGAAATGCTGCAGGTGCTAATATGAAAACTACAAGGCTAAAAACATTAAATTGTACATAATACATATAAAATGTGCTAAGAAAAAGCTAATCAAAATACATAATAAAGTGTTGAAAATAACAACATAACTAAACTAAATTCTAAAAATGAAAATAATTTTCCACATTACAGTTTAATATAACATAACAAACAAAGTTTCAACAACATCACAACACAAACAATAAAATCACACAGTATACATACAAACAAACAAACAAAATAGATCACCTGTCATCATCATCGAAATCTAACTTTTACTGCTGATATGGAGTATAAGTAGGGTGAATAGTGAACTGAATTGTATGGTCACCCCTCTAAAGCATCATCATAAGCAGCATCATATTCAAATTTCTGGCGAATCAGATCATCAGTGTGAGCATTTCTGGCCTCCATATTCTGCATCCTATTCCATCCTCAAAATATTTCCCTCTTGAATCATCATCTAGTCCAACAACTACCTGTTGCTAGGGTCACTTGAAGCAGGCTCACTAGGGGTTCTAGAAGTAGAAGGAATATCCCTGGCCTGTCTTCCAGATCTCCAATCAACATGGGACTCATAATTCTTAATGTTTGCAGGCCCAATCAGTCTCTGAGGCTCAATCCTCTCCTCATTAGGTCTGAAATCAATTCATGCATGCTCACAAAGTGTGTAAATCAGAGCAGGGTGCGCCAATTCACCAGTGGTCTCGCCCAGAGCAATAGATCTAGTGTTCATATAAATGATAGAGCCTAGATTTATATCCATCACTTACTGAATACAGTAGTTCAGGATGGCTCTATCCTTGGTCACTTCACTATGATGATTCGTTAGAATCATCCTTCCAGAAATAAAATAGTGTCAGGCCTTAGATACTACATTTAACATAGAAAGGGGAAAGTTAACTTTAACTCCATTTTTTATTTTCCAAGCCCCTTTTTCACTTGTCAGAAAAGAAATAACTTCATTTAAAGCCTGATCTGTAGCAGAAAAAGAATGATACCGACATCTATACACATCTTCTAACTGATAAAACTCATTAATTTTTCTTGGAGTAAACTTCACCCTTTTTCCTCGAACAAAAATAAAATCATGAGAAGCATCAAGAAGGTTGGCATAAAATTCCATTACAATCCCAGCTATCGCATCGGCAGTAAAATAGCAGAAGTTTTCCCATTGTCGAGCGATAATTAATCGTTCAACTTCTCCTCCCGAATTTTTAAAATCTCGGTCCTGAATTACTTTTTATTTTCTTGTAAACTGTGAAATCAAGCACTGGCTCTAAAGCTAACAAATCTATGCTCTTCATATTCTACTTTTCTTTTGCTCGATCTAAGTGTCATAGGAAATCTAGAAAAAATTTGAAAAATTTTGATTAAATTCCAAAAATTCTGAAAATCAAAATGTAAACTACTTTAAACTTAAATCCACTAGTAAGAGTTCTTCACCAAAGCATTTTCTCAAAATTTCTAAAAAAAAATTTCAAAATTTCGAATCTAGTCAATGCAAGAAAAATCTTTGGTGAAAACCAAAAATTTTTACTTTAAAGTGTAGCTCTTACCT
>NW_018164843.1:61290-62125 GCF_001263595.1 Phalaenopsis equestris | reverse complement strand
AATTGGAGCATAAAACATATTGGGCGATTAAAGAATTCAATTATAATTTGAAAGATGCTGGTGAGAAGAGATTGTTACAAATGAATGAATTGGAAGAATTAAGAAATGAATCTTATGATAAAGACAGAATTTATAAGGAAAAACTTAAGTTATGACATGATTGGAAGATTAACCAGAAGAACTTTGAACCAGGATAAGAAGTTTTACTTTACAATACAACGCTGAAGTTATTCCCTGGGAAATTGAAATCTCGTTGGTTAGGACCATTTACTATGACTCAAGTTTATACTTACGAAGCTGTTGAAATTGAAGATCAAAAGATTGAGAATAGATTTAAAGTAAATGGACAAAGATTAAAGCCGTATTTTGAGGGTAAAAGACCAAATTTTAAAGAGGTTTTAATGGTTAGTCAACCTGAATAATACCTGAATAGGTCGGGTTGACGACGTTAAACTAAGCGCTTTATGAGAAGCAACCCATAGTTATCTTTATTTTTATTGTGATTATAGTGTTTTTGTTTGAAATTATCGTTAGTTTGTGGTATTATTGAACTCTACTACTCGCATTTATCCTTAAATCATCATAAAAATTGGATCCATAGGGAAAATTGGAACGCATTCGAACCAGAGAAAAACTGTGAAATTTTTTACTTGGGTGCCGACGGCGGGATCGACTCCGTCGACGGAAGGTTTTTCCCGAGAGTCCAGACAATTAATTCTCAAGGCTTGTTGACGGTGCCATCGACGCCACTGACGGCAAGAACGGTGAGATGACGGTTTTCGGAGTTTGAAATGGTGGTTGTTGGCGGGGGTTTTTCCCTATAAACTTCTAAACT
>NW_018164843.1:58568-61096 GCF_001263595.1 Phalaenopsis equestris | reverse complement strand
GTTCACTTGCAGTCGGCAGGTTCGGTTGTGGTCGATGGAGGTCAGCGGTGGTCGACGAAGCAGGAGTGGTGTTGGACTTTAGTTTCTTCTCAAAGCTTCAAAGCCTTTCTCAAACCTCAGGCTGTCTTCCCTCTCTCATGAGAGAGATGGGACTCTACTTATAGAGTTATATGTGCAATTAATATAAGAACTTGAATCAAGTTGATCAAACGGCTCATTGAATGACAATTGATGATTATTCGAGTGTCTTAATGATGTCAGAATTGAGTGATCTTGAATTTGTTTGATTTGTCTTATCAAGATGCTTGACTTAACTATAAAATTGTCAGAATCGACATGCATTTGAACTTCCAAATGTGTCTAAAAAAACTTTTGAAAAACAGTTTAATGGCTTAATTTCAACTTGATTTGGCTCGGATTGAACCAATTTTGGTAACATTGAGTTCTTTTTATTTAGTCCATAGCTTGATTGTAGTTTGCTTAAATCAAAATTCTGGATGACTTTTTATCGAGATTTTGATATTTTTTACATAAAAAATTATCTTGAGATCCGTGTCATGACTCAATATTCATGTCAGATGATTGGAAATTTTTGGAGATATGTCAATAAATAATGATAACTAATTTTGATATTATTAATGTTAGTGTTATAATTAGTCTCTCTTTCGCTCTCTCCGACTAATCTTGAAATCAATTCTTGTATTTATGTAAATTTAGGAAAAATGTAATAGTTTAAAGTATTATAAATATGCTCATCGTTCAAGTTTTTTATAATTAGAGATAACTAGAGTGGATATTAATGGCATTTCATTTGAAAATTCATTCAATCAAATTTGTATTTCAATGCAAGGCATCTTAATCTGTTGATTGAGAGCTTAGTCTTTCGACCAGAAGATTCTGAGTTCAAGAACTTTCATATGTTATGCGCATATTTATAATTTAATTCACTCAAATTTAAAGAAAAAAATGAAATTCAATCTAATTTCTTAAATTGAAAATTTTTCAAAATTAAAATCACTCAAATTTAAATTTTAAATAATTTTTTTGGTCAAATTGAATTACTAATAAGTGAATTTGTTGATACAAAAAATAATTAAAATATATTTTAAATAAGATTAAATTAAGTAATTGTAGTGCAATTGAAGATTTTATGATATAAACTGAAGAATTAAATCACATTTAAATTTTGAGTGATTTTTTAAGATCATTCAATTATGAGATTATTAAATCACCAAAATGATGAATTGAATATTTTGAAAATTTTGCTGAAAATTATCAAAATGTCATTTAAGAATATTATGAATAAATTCAATTCCATTAAAAGAAGAGGGGGAAGGAGCTGAACTTGAAACTTCCATTGGAAGAGTTCTAAATAACCTCAAACCCTTATCAAATGATTGGATCAATGAGTTGCAAACATCAAACTTAGACTATATTAACCACCATCGTCTTGAGCTTTAGCTTGATCAATTAAACATGTTCGGGCTCAAGCTCAAGTATAAATATTTCCAAATCAACTCATAAGCTACTTATTGTGATGAGCTCAAGCCGGTAACATCTGACAATTGTTGTTGAAACAACACTATTCGATTGCAGTTATCTAAACTTCATCACCAAACTAAAGTTGTATAGTCGTGAGAAATAGACTATCACTGCTTAGTTGTCATTGATCATATTAACTCGAGCCCTGCAGTTCAACCATCACCATCAAAATCGTTGTAGTTCGATCATCATCTGAAGATTTCGGTTACTTTAACTTTAATATGTCATTATCCGATCATTATATCTTGATTACTATCATTTGATTTCTGTTGTTCGACTGGCGTTATTATCATCTACTATTTTTTCAAGAATCTCTGCAATAAATAACTTTTCTTTTTCTTTTTGTGCTTTTACGTGAAAAATCGAGTCAGTGTGACATGTTTTTATTTTTGTCTGCGAGATTTATATGTGAATTTAAAATATTAATCTCACAATCTGTGAATATTCTAACATCTAATAATTATAATAGAGTTTGTTTTAATTATTGTATTTATTATTATTATTTTTTTATTTTTACAATTGTTGTCATTATGATTGGTATTGTAATTTAATATGTAGCACTGATGTTGCAATCAAGAATTATTATTAAAATCATATAATATGATATTCTATGATAAAATCAATTGATGATGTAATGCTTTTTAACAAATATATTTTTTTAAAATATTATTTATGTCCCGAGTTAGGGTCATTTCCAATAACATAAATTTTTAATTTTTTTATCATTAAAATTTAAAATATTATTCTTTGTATAGCTTAAATAATAGTTAATTATATATAAAAGTGATATTTTATCTATTAAAGGGCATTTACATATATATATATATATATATTATATTACTAATTTACTTTTATATATATATATATATATATATATATATATAATATAAGTGAGGAGAAGCTTGAAGAGATACCTAATTAAAAATTGGCTTCACTTGGACCTACCTTAAAGGAAAACGTAAATACATACCTGAACTTAAATTTAT
>NW_018164843.1:57954-58176 GCF_001263595.1 Phalaenopsis equestris | reverse complement strand
ATGTTTTGTTGCAGATATATTGAATTATGGTCATTGGAGCAAAAAGATGCAAAAAGGAGCGAATTTGGAGCAAAAAGGACCAAAATATGAAGATTTGATCTTGGGTACCGACGATGGGATCGACGCCGCCGACGACGGGTTTTTCCCGAGAGTCCATAATTAAATATTCTAGAATGCTGCTGACGGCGCAATCAAGGCCTCCGACGGTGAGCCCGGCGGGTC
>NW_018164843.1:34319-57563 GCF_001263595.1 Phalaenopsis equestris | reverse complement strand
TGAGTTCTGAGTAGTTTTTTCTGTCTTTCTCCTTGTCTTGAGATTTTGTGAATGGTGATTTGAATTGGTTGTGCCTTGAGAATGTTAAAGAAGTTGTGATGATATTTTCACTTCAATATTAATTTACTTTCAATCTGGCCAATTGATGTTAAAATATGTAGAGTTTTACAACTAAAGTAAAGATTACATCCAAGATTTAGGGAGGTCAAAGTCCTTGAAAGTTGGGTGCAAATAAATAGGAAAATAAAAATTATCGGGCGTAGAATTTGAGATTTTAGAGTGACAGACTAAAATCCTCAATTCAGTCCTATCATTTGGGTGGTGAAGTGCAGATGTTAGCCCACAGGCGAGGGGAACGTGGGAGCTCCGAAGTGAGAGCCGATATCCTCCCAGCCTAGTCGCAGATTCAGTAACTAAGCATAGGATTAGTCAATGTTCTTTATGCCTGGTCCAAAGGGTAAAAAATATGTATGCTCCTATTTGACACAACATAATTTGAACCAATTCAATTTATCCATTCACTTAAATTTCTTGACATGGAGAATGATGCTTCCTTATATATTGAACTTCACATTAGAAACTTTATTAGTAAAATTAGTTAATTAAGAATTTATTAAAATTAAATTTTTATTTCAATTTCCTATTAGTGACAAATATGCAAATTAAACTATATTGTTGTGAATAAGTATTGATTTTTTAAATCTTAGTTCATAGCCTCTAATATTACTCCCTGTGTTATCGATATACAGGACTCCATTAGAGCCCTGTATTACTTGAGCGATACGTATACATGCGTTGATAAGTGTGACTTTGCAATTATTGAATATTTTATACACATCTTTATCAAATATATAATCGTTATCAAGTTTTTTGCGCCGTTGCCAATGATTTAAATCTTCTAGCAGCAATATCCAATTCTTATATTTTTAAGCATATATAAAATCAGTGTCAAGTTTTTGGTGCATTTTTAAGCATATATAAAGTCTCTGTCACAAACAACAACAAACTGTCTTTTATATATGAAAATACACTTTTTACAAATACATTTCACAAATTCATACCTATTAAACAAACTAATAATAAATCAGCATCGAAATCAAGTCACAACACTAAACGCTGACACAAAACTATACACATAATCAAAGTTTAGAATTCTAAGGCAAAAATAAACCAAATCAAACCTAACCAAATTTATACAATTACACTAAGACACATAAACATTTTTAAGCAAGTAAAGAGTTCACAATCTTAATCATTCAGCCTCGTCTTCAGTGCTTTCACCTCCTCTAATATCTCCCATAGATTGGTAATGAACATATAGGTTGTAGAAGGATCGGTACGGTAATTGATATGTCAAATTTTCTTTGATCCACCCCTTTTCTTTAAACATCTGAACTAATCCTGCTTCAAAGTTCCAGTGTGATCAAAATTTTCTTTCATTCTCCAATCTAGGTGATAAAAAAGGTACTTGAGATCTCCTACTGCATTCATAAAACTTTGAAGTTTTCTTTCAATTTTCTTCAATTTCTTCTCTAAAGCAACAATTTCTTCTCTAAAGCAAGACAAAGCAAGTGAACTTCCTACTGTTGGTAGTATTAATGGAGTTAAAGCATGTGAAGAGTGATATATAATGGCATTTAGTGCTTCATTTCCATTACCAACGTATTGATCATCAATATGAATCATAGGCTCCCATTGTAGTAAAAATTTTTCCTAACTTTCATATGGCACTTGGGATTGACTGCAAATCAGAAAAATTGTTGAAGGATACCTAAGTCCATAAATTAGCCCATTTATAATGATTACCATCACAGATTTAAATATAATTGAACCTATATCAATAGGTTTCTGCATTTGAATACAGTAGTTTAAAATAGCACTCTCCTTCGTGACTTTGCTGATCTTCATAGTAGAATGTAATTTTGCACAAATAAAGAAATGTCATTGTTTCGAAATTGGATTAAGTAATGAAATAGGAAAACTAATATATCCTTTATCTCGTACTTCCCACATATCACTTTCATCCGTCAGAAAATTATAAATATCTTGCATCAAGTCTCACGTAGGATTGAAATTTGCACAATGACAGATTGGAATATTTTCTATCATATACAATTCATTAATCCTCGCAGGAGTAAATTGTACAACCTTACCTCAAATGAAGACAACTCTTTGGGTAATTCCATGTAGATTTACATAGAACTTTTTCACTACAGATAGCGGTAGTGTAACACAGAACTTCCTATCGCCTTTGCAAAATGATCTTGTCAACTGGAGCAATTGGATTGATCAATCCATGATTAACAAATCATCTTTCCTTGATCAATCTCTTCTTCATAATAACTTTATCATTTAACATCTGCTCATCAAAACTAATAAACTTTAATCTATTGAAAACTCCATACCTTGAAGTATTTCGGGAATTGGAAGTCAACAAATCTGAATATAGGAAGTTTCTAGGTGTCCTAGGCAGTTTTTAGGACTTTAAAAACATCTCCTGGCGTTTATTATGAAGCAAAATCCCGCCAAAGTCTGCCAAAATTTGCAGGAACTGTCCAACCGTCGTCCAACCGTCCTCGGCGCCTCCGGTGCTTTCGAGGGACACTGCCAACACTCTCGAGGGGCACTGCCGACACTGAGATCAATTTCCTTGGGCGTCGTCAGCGCCCATTCTGACGCCGTCGGGGCCAGTGGCCAAATTTTTGCGATTTTTTTTATTTTTCGTTCAATTAAATCTCAACTTTTCTTCCAGTACCAATATTAGGCTTCTTTCAGTAGTAGTATAATTAATTTAAGCATTATTTAGAGTTTTACTAGAATAATATATAACTTTAAAAACTTTTTCGTGTATTTGTCCTAATACAACCCCAATAGCATAATCACTAGCATCACACATTATTTCAAATAGTTTCTCCCAGTCAAGTGGTACTATTATAGGCGCAGTGATTAATTTTTTTCTTTAATAATTCAAAAGTTGTTATGCATTCCTCATTAAAATCAAATTTTATATCTTTTTCTAAAAGTTGGCATAAATGCTTAGTTATTTTTAAAAAATTTTTTATGTAGCGCTTATAAAAATCAGCATGTCCTAGAAAACTTCTCACCCCTTTAACAGTAGTAGGTGGTGATAATTTTTTTATAACTTGGATTTTTTCAGGATCTACTTCCATGCCTTTTTCAGAATTTTTATGTCCAAGTACAATACCTCCTGCAACCACAAATTGATATTTTTCCCAATTTAATACTAAATTGCAATTTAATACTAAAATTTAATACTAAATTGATTTTTTCACATACTTCTAGAACTTTTTCTAAATTATTAAGGCATAATTCAAACGAAGTTCCAAATACGGAAAAATTGTCCATAAACGAAGTTCCAAATTGTTTTATAAAAATCCTAAAAATTGACATCATACATCTTTGAAATGTTGCAAGTGCATTGCATAGTCCAAAAGGCATTCTACGAAAAGCAAATGTTCAATATGGGCTTGTAAAAGTTGTTTTCTCTTGATCTTCTGGAGCAATTGGAATTTGGTGATAACCTGTATGTCCATCTAAAAAGCAATAATACTTATTCTCAGCCAATCTATCCAACATTTGGTCTAAAAAGGGTAAAGTAAAGTGATCTTTTCTGGTGGCCATATTTTCTTTTCTATAATCAATGCAAATTCGCCAACCAGTTACTTATCTTATTGGTATTAATTCATTTTTCTCATTTTCTTCAACAGTCACTCCTCCTTTTTTCGGTACACAGTGAATTGGGCTTACCCAAGCACTATCTGAAATAGGGTATAAAATCTCTTTTTTAACAACTTTTTTCATTATCAGGTTTAATCTTCTTTGAGGATCAGCTTTAGGTTCATATTGTTCATCTAATAAAATTTTGTGCATACAAATTGAAGGACTAATTCCTTTAATATCTACTAAAGTCCATCTAAAAGCCTTTTTATACTTTTTCAACATTTCTATTAACTTTTCTTCTTGAATTTTAGTTAACTCGGAAGATATAATAACAAGCAATGTAGATGATTCTCCTAAAAATACATGCTTTAAATGGGCAGATAACATTTTTAATTCAAGTTCAGGTGGTTTAATACTTGAAGGAATAAGATTTTTACAATCTTATTCCAACAAGTCTAACGCTTCAAATTTGCCCTCAATATAATCCAAATCTTCTTCTTTTACTTCATCTTCATTATAAAAAATTTCTCCTTGCTTTAATTCATCTTCAAACTCATTCTTAAACTACTCATTACTTAGATAATCAGCTACTTCCATCCTGAAACATTCATTATCTTTTTCTATTGCAGGATATTTCATAGCTTTTGCTATATTAAATTTTACTTCTTGATCATTAGCTCTCATTATTAATTCTCCTTTTTGTACATCTATTACAGCTCTTCTTGTTGTAATAAATGTTCTCCCTAAAATAATAGGAATCTCTTTATCTTTCTCCATATCTAATACTATAAAGTCTACAGGAAAAATAAATTTATCCACTTTGACTAGTACATCCTCTATAACTCCTTTTGGATAAGTTATTGATCGGTCAGCTAACTGAAGAAATGGTCTCCAAAAACTCTTAAAAAAATCATCCAAATACGTCGAACATTATAGAAATGGGGTTTGCACCGCATTTGGCGCTGTCGGCGCTGGTTGACACCGTCGACGCTGAGTAAAAATCTCCAGCGTTAAATTATTTTACGTCGTCCGTGCTGACCTCAACGCTGAGCATCTCTTCAAAAACTTAATTTTGACTCTAAATTTCATCCCTTTTGCTTTATTTTTACTTTAAGCTCTAAAAATTAATAACATGCTAAAAATTAACAACATGTATCACCAAAAATAAATATAAAATATGGGTCTAAAAATGCATATATTTTTGGTGTATCAACGAACTTCATTATTGTATTCAAAATCCAGCTGTAGTGGCTAATTCATTTGAGCTTAAACCTATTATTACCCTTATGGTCACAAATTGGGGGAGCACCAATTGAAGATCCAAATTTACATCTTGCCAATTTTCTAGAATTGTGTGCTACATTTAGATATGATGGTGTATCAGATGATGCGATAAAACTTAGATTATTTCTTTTCTGACTAAGGGACAGGGCTAAGATATGGTTACATTCGTTATCACCTGGATCTATCAGAACTTGGAGTGATTTAGCATAGAAATTCCTTGTTAAATATTTTTCACCATCAAGAACTACAGAGCATAGAAATGATATTACATCTTTTTGTTAGTTTGAAGGGGAATCTATTTATGAAGCATAAGAAAGATTTAAAAACTACTGAGAAAGTGTCCACATCATGCTATACTATATTGGTTAATAATTCAAACTTTTTACAATGGATTAGTTGGATCTCTTAGATCTATTATCGAAGCCGCTGCTGGTGGTTCATTGATGTCAAAACCATTTCATGATGCTTATGCTTTAATTGAAGAGATGACTACTAATAATTTTCAATGGCTTTCTGAAAGGGTAAATCTTAAAAAATTAACCAATATTCATGAAGCTGATGCTTTTTCCATCCTAACAAATCAAGTTGCTACAATTTCAAAGAAGTTAAACCAATTTGGAATGAATTTTTCTCAACCAATTCCTATGATTGAAGAAAATTCATTAGGATAAATGGTAGATTCCCAAGCATCATTAGAAACTTTTAATGCCATAAACAATAAGCAGAATAACCACCCATGTTCAAATTATTATAACCCAGATTGGAAGAACCATCCCAACTTTAACTGGAACAATACTTTGGATGATAATAATCAGCAATGGGGGAGCAATCAAGTAAACCCATTGGGAAACTAGAACAATCAATGGAATAGTAATTATAGACCTACTTATCCTCCAGGTTTTAACTGTAATCAACAATTTAAGGAGAAAAAGTTATCTATAGAAGAAGTGGTGTTACAAATAGGACATCAGTTACAAAGACAAGGAGCTACAATTAGAAATATTGAGAATCAAATGGGACAAATAAAAAATTCATTAAGTAATATATCACAAGGAACACTTTCTAGTAATACAGAAATAAATCCGAAAGATCAGAATAAAGAGAAAGTAAAAGCTATTCAACTCAGAAGTGGAAGAGAATTGGAAGGTAGAGTTTAAAAAGAGACTGAAGTAGAAAGAGAAGAGATTGAAGAATCAAAAAAGGACACTCTAAAAGTTTTAGAGAGACCTATTTCTCCACTTAAAGTTGATTTAGAAAACCACCACCTCCATTTCCTCAAAGGCTTCGACAATAAAGGTTGGATAAGAAATTTTCAAAATTTATGGAAATTTTTAAGAAGCTTACAATTAATATTCCATTTGTTGAAGCTCTAAAACAAATGCCAAGCTATGTAAAGTTTATGAAGGATATTATTAATGGAAAAAGAAAGTTTGAAGATAATGAAACTGTTGCACTTAGCGAGGAGTGCAGTGCTATAATTCAGAAAAAGCTTCTTGAAAAGCTTAAAAATCCTGGTAGCTTTACAATTCCATGTGCAATAGGAGACAAATTTTATGGGAAAGCTTCATGTGATTTAGGAGCAAACATCAACCTTATGTCATTATCAATATTTAAAAGATTGGGATTAGGAGAAATAACCCTTACAACTGTAACTCTGCAGTTAGCAAATCGTTCAATAACATATCCTAAAGGATTTATAGAAGATGTCCTATTGAAAGTAGATTAATTTATTTTTCCTATTGATTTTATTGTGCTAGATATGGAGGAAGATATAGAGATACCTATCATTTTTTGGGAGACCTTTCCTAGCTACAGAAAGAGAAATGATAGATGTGCAGAAATGAGAATTAACTATATACGTTAATGATCAAACTGTTACATTTAATATTTCCAAATCAATGAAATACCCTGTAAATGGTAAAGATGATGAATGTTATAGAATGGATGTTATAAGATACTTAAGTGAATGTCATTTCAAAATAACATATGAAGAAAAATATGAGATGAAAGAGTTGGAACACGAGCAAGAAGAGAAATTAGATCAATATGAAGATTTATTTAAGGAAGATTCGAACTATGTTCGAGAAATTTTTGAAGTTTTGGACACAACAAAAAAAGATACATCTTTTTGTCCATCAATTGAAAAACCTCCCGAGCTTGAGTTAAAGTTGCTTCCTAAAAATTTGAAGTATGCCTTTTTAGGTGATTTCTCTACATTACCTATTACCTAAAAGTTAATTACAAAAGAAGAAGAGAGTTTGATGAAGATTTTAAAATGTTATAAGAAAGCATTTGATGGACAATTGTTGATATAAAAGGAATCAGTCTTTCAATTTGTATGAATAGAATTCATTTGGAGGAGAACTGGAAATCCAGGGTTGATCCTCAAAGGAGATTAAATCCTATTATGAAAGAAGTTGTTAAGAAAGAAATTTTAAAGTGGTTAGATGCTGGAATTATCTACCTTATTTCAGATAGTGCATGGGTTAGTCCAATTCAGTGCATTCCTAAGAAAGGAGAAGTGACTGTGATTTCGAATGAACATAATGAGTTAATACTAATAAGACAAGTCACAAAATGACAAATATGCATTGATTATAGAAAATTAAATCTAGCCACTAGGAAAGATCATTTTCCACTACCCTTTCTAGATTAAATGTTGGATAGACTAGTTGGGCATAAATACTTTTATTTTATGGATGGATACACTGGTTATCACCAAATACAAATAACTCCGAAAAATTAAGATAAAACAACTTTTACCAGTCCATATGGAACATTTTCTTTGAGAAGAATGTCCTTTGGTTTATGTACTGCACCTACTACATTTTAAAGATGCATGATGGCTATTTTTATGATCTAATAGAAAAAGGGATTGAAGTTTTTAGGGATGATTTTTCAGTGTTTGGAACTTCATTTGGCTCATGTTTAGAACATTTATCAAAAGTTCTTAAGCACTGTAAAGAAACAAATTTAGTCCTTAATTGGGAAAAATGTCAATTTATGGTGTAGGAGGAAGAAATAGTGTTAGGGCATAATATTTTTGAAAAAGGCATGGAAGTTGATCCAGCAAAAATTCAAGATATTGTTGAATTACCACCTCCTACTAATGTGAAGGAAATTAGGAGTTTTTTAGGAAATGCTGGATTCTATAGACGTTATATTAAAGTCTTTTCAAAAATTGCTAAGCTTCTATGCCATTTACTTAAAAAAGATGTAATTTTTAATTTTAATAAAGAGTGCCTAAAAGCTTTTGAATTATTAAAAGAAAAATTAGTCACTGCACCAATAATTATTTCACCAGATTGGGAATAACCTTTTGAATTAGTGTGCGATGCTAGTGATTATACTGTTAGAACTGTTTTAGGGCAGAATAATGATAAGATTTTCAAGGTTATCTACTATACTAGTAGAACTATTAATGAAGCTCAAATTAATTATACCACAACTGATAAAGAGTTATTAGTAGTAGTATATGCTTTTGATAAATTTAGATCATACTTAATTGAAATTAAATGTATAGTGCATACATATCATTCTGCTATTAAGTATTTAATGAAAAAAAAGGATGCAAAATCAACATTGATAAGATGAGTTCTTCTTTTGCAAGAATCTGACTTTAAAATAGTAGCTAGGAAGGGAGTTGAGAATCAAGTTGCTGATCATTTTTCCAGGCTTGAATTAGAAAAATCACTTTACTTTGAAACAGAAATTAATGAACATTTTCCAGAAGAAGAATTGTTCAATGTTAATGAGTGGTGTGTTTCACGGTATGCCGCCATTGTGAACTTCATTATTAGTGATATTATACCATATGAAATGACATACTAACAGAAGAGGAAATTTATATCTGAAGCTAAGACTTATTTTTGGGATGATCCATTTTTATATAAACAAGGAAATGATCTTATTGTTCGAAGATGTGTTCCTTTAGAAGAAACATATGAAATTATCCAAAAATATCATAATTCTGATTTTGGGGGCACATTTTGGTGTTGATAAAACAACATACAAAACTTTACAATCAGAATTTTATTGGTCTACAATCTTTGGAGATGTTAATGCTTATATCAAAACTTGTGATCGATGTCAACGAGTAAGAAATATTTCTAGGAGAAATTAGATACCCCTCAAGTATGTGTTAGAAGTTGAGATATTTGATGTTTGTGAATTAGATTTCATGGGACCATTTATACCATATTCTAAAAATTTATATATATTGTTAGCAGTAGACTATGTGTCCAATTGGATAGAAGCTGTTGCTTTACCTCGATGTGATGCTCAAAGTGTTGCAAAGTTTTTAAGAATAAATATATTTTGTAGAATTGGGATGCCAAGAGTAATCATAATTGATCGTGGAAGTCATTTCAGAAATGCAATAATAGAGAAGTTATTAAATAATGAAGAAATTATTAAAGTAAGAAATTATTAAAGTAATATCATATTAACCATAGAATCGCTACTGCTTATCACCCTCAGACAAGTGGTTTAGCTGAATTTTCCAATCATGAAATTAAAAGAATATTGAAAAAATCTATAAATCCAACTAAAATGGATTGGTTAGCCAAACTCGACTATGCTTTGTGGGCTTATAGAACTGCATATAAAACTCCTATAAGAATGTCCCCATATAGGCTAATATTTGGGAGAGCGTGTCACTTACCAGTTGAATTTAAGCATAAAGCATATTGAGCGAATAAGGAATTTAATTACAATTTGAAAAATGCCGGTGAGAAGAGGTTATTGCAATTGAATGAGCTTGAAGAGATAAGAAATGAATCTTATGAAAGTGCTAAGATTTATAAAGAAAAGATGAAGACGTGGCATGATCGAAGGATTCTTACTAAAAATTTTCAGCCAGGGCAAAAAGTTTTGCATTATAATGCAAGGTTAAGATTATTTCCAGGCAAACTTAAGTCCAGGTGGAGGGGCCCATTTGTTGTGATGAGAGTTTATCCCCATGGAGCTGTGGATATCAAAGATCATAAAATTGATAAAATTTTCAATGTGGATGGTCACATGCTAAAATCTAAATTTTTAGGTGACCAACTTAAATAAAATGATTTTCTTATGTTGGGTCAACTAGAATAAGCAATGGTTACGTTGGGCGGACGACGTCAAACCAAGCACTCTGTTGGAGGCACCCCATAGTTATCTATGCTTTTTTTTTTATTTTTATGTTGTTGAGTGTGATTTAAAAATTTTGGTAGTATTTTGACTATATATTGAGTTAGTAATTATTCTAAGACCTTAAAAGATGACCTAGACATGTGCTAAATTGACTTGTACTAAATTGAGCATTGACGCTTAAGCGCCAAGATCCGGTGCTTAAGCACCAAGATCATGCACTTAAGCGCAACAGTTAAAAAAACATGTGCAAATTTGGTTTCTAGAAGTTTTAACCATGAATTTTTTGGCTTGAAAGTGTGAGAGCAATTTTAGGACGCGCCTATAAGTTATGAGGAGGTTTTGAGCCTATAAATAGAAGAGAATAAAGAGAAATTTCACCACACCTTCATTTAACCCTTAAATTCTAAGTGAAAATAAAGATGTTTTGAAAAATGTCATCTTGGGAGAGTGATTTGCAAAAAAAGGAGGAGGTAATGAGAAAGAAGTTTATTAGTTAGAGTGCGCCAGAGTTATATAACCGTTTCCTAGCCGTTAGTATCAAAGGAATAACAGATAAAATCACTAAAATTGAGGCTAATGTGGATTCAATTAAAGCAAAAGTGATGGAAGTTAACGCACATCTGGATCATATGGGATGGCAACTTAAGATGCAGTTTAGTCATACCAGTTTTATAGAAGAAGGAGACAAGGCAATGTAGCTGAAGAACAAGTGGATTGAAGAAGATTCAACTAGAGTTATTAATTATCGTTCGTTCTTTCAGATATACATTCCAAATGCTGAAGGAGAGAGAAGTGATATGCCAGAATTTGTTCCATCAACTAGGGAGTCGAATTAAGTTCGTGATTTAGTGTTTAATGTTTGTTTATGTTATATATTTTCATGTGTGTTTTATGTTATTAAGATCTATATGTTTAGGAATTTTCTCATCCGAGACTATCTGGATTGAGAATTTATGTGTTTGAAAGTGTTTACAATTATTTGTGAATTAATAAAAATGTTTTGTTTGTGTGAAATTTTGTGTTATTTAGTGTTGAATCGAATTAGTTTAAATTGGTGAATCTCGAGTAAGAGAAGAGATAAGAGGGGAAAAAATAGTTATTTACTGTATTTTGAGACTATATAGGGTTGTTGACTTAGGCTAGACCTTAGGCTAGACGTGCATTTCACTTAAATCGAAAAAATCAAAATTTGTGCGCTGACGACTAAGCGCCAAACCCCGCGCTTAAGCGCTACTTAAACCGAAAGACTGATGCCTAAGCACCGAACCATTTGTGCTTAAGCGCCGGTTCAAGAAAAGTGGTTTGCAAAGGGTTTTAAATAGCCCTTTGGCCAAAAAAACACTATTATCACTCCTTTCTTCGTCTCCTACTTCAATTTTTTGTGAATTGGGAGCTAGGGCATCACCTATTTTGAAGATTTCTTGGTGGATTCACGCCAAATTTGTTAGATTTGATAATCTTGAGGTAAGAGCTTCACTTTTATGCAAAAATTTTTTATTTTCACCAAGTATTTTGAGCACATTCATGAGCTACCCGAAAATAACTATTCATGGTGAAAATGTGAGAAAAATTGATGGAAAATGCATAGATTTATTAGTTTAAGCTTTTAGGAGTTGAGTTTAGTGATTTAGAGTTAATTGTGGTTAATTTGAATTTTATACATTTTTTAGAAAATGACACCAAGAATGAAGATAAGCAAGGGAAAAGCTCCATTCGATTCAAATAAATTTATTTGTTCGAGAGCTCAGGATCGGTATAGCGACACACTCCATTCGAGGAAATTAATTTTTGAGCGATGTTTCAAAAGTCCGAGAGGAGTTGTAGATGAGTTGATTGTTAGCTGCGCCGACAGTGGAAGCGGTTCTATTTTTTTTCTACTATCGCCGAGATTTCTGTGGTACGAGAGTTTTGTGTTAATCTCTCTAAGGCTGATGAGGAAGGAGTCATAGTGAGGGGGAAGACAGTACAATTTTCTCCTGAGGTAGTTAATCAATTTTATCATTTTCCCTTGAGTACTTTATGTTTTTATTCAAACTATAGTCCTACTGAGGAGGAGCTAGATGAGATTATTTAATCTTTGACTGCTGCAAGAGGGTTATGGAAGATTACAAATGAAAGAAAAGTAAACTTTTTCTACTTTAAAGTTGGATGCCATTGCAAAGGCATGACATTATTTTATTTCTGCCCGTCTGCTGCCTACAAATCATTTAAGTGAAGTGACTCAAGAGAGAACAACTTTGAACTACTCTATTCAACAGTCCAAACCAATTGATATTGGAGGATTTATTTATGGAGTTATTACCAGTTCTACTGTCGCTGTTTACTACTACAAGTTTGGGATTTGCATCCTTGATCTTTTCTTGATGCGAGCAGGCTGGTATTAGATATGACAGCTGAGAGGAGATCTTACAGCCCTTGAAGCCTATTACTAGTGTGAATGTGAAGACTAATTCACATCATTCTATTTTTAGTTGGAATTGTGGATTATCCAGTAGTTCTGCTGCCTCTACTTCACGAGCCTCTACTTCACATGCTTCTACATCAAGAGGTCAGGCTTCTGGATCTGATTCTCAGTCAAAGATATTACAGAGGATTTTGGACAATGTCAATTACACTGTGGATAAGGTATCAAACTTAGAACATTTTGCAGAGCATATGGATGGGCATATAAAGAGACGAAGTGATTATGAGGAGGAATACAACTTAGCTATGAAGCATCTCAACAGAGGTAATCGGGATGTAGTATTTCCTCAATATCCCAAATATCCACCATATGAGCATCTAGCTGTTTGGCATAGTGATGATAGTGATGAAGAAGAGGGTGATGATTAGTTGGGATCTTTAGTTCTGTTTTATATTTTTAGTTTTTGTGTTGTTAGTACTAGTGTTCTGTACGTTGTGTTGTGGTTTTAGTTATTATTGTTGAGACTGTTTTGTTTTGTACCCCGACTGTGATGTATTTGTATTTTCGGATTTAGAAAGTAATTACTATATGTGGTAGTAATTGTTTTAATTGTTTTGTTGCATTTAGTTAGTGTTTATTGAACTTAATTCTAGAATCTTAGGAAGGTTTAGAATTTAGCTAACTTGCTACTTAAATCAGCATGTTTAAAATTTTAAATTTATTATCAGTTATTTTTCTTTATGTCGCAGTCATGTATGTTTGCTAGTGTATTTATTTGCTTTTATGTTATACTCCACTGCATAGAAGTCTGATGAATCTTTGTATTTTAAGGAAAAGAAAATTTGATCAATTAAATTTTTACTCCTGCTTTTAATTTTTGTACTTGCATATTTAGGATATAAAAAGTTCTCCAAGCATGTTATAGTTAGTTTTCATTCATGATTATTTATATATGATGCTAAAATGTTTTATTTCTATGAAAACTTTAAGTTTGGGGGGATGAAAAACTTTAAAGAAACTTAATAAAAGTTTATTTCTCAAAAGTATTTCAAATAAATAGTTTATTTGTTCTCAATGATTTTGATTTGAAATTTGATTTTGATTTGAAAAATGATTATGTATATGAAGATATATTAGGGAAGTAAAATTTTGATTTTAGAAATGAGTAAGAGAATTTACTTAAAATTTATTGTATTTTAAGTAAAATTTTGATTTTAGAAATGAGATTGTGTAACTATCTTTAGTAGGAGACATTGTATTTTTGAAAAAGTTAGAAATTTAGACCCTTTATTTTCAAAACTTAAATTTCTTTTATTGAAATTAATTTTCAAAACTATTATTATGTTTTTTAAGTGAAAGAAAAATATTTACTCTTTGCTTTAGGAAAGAAAGAGTGAATTTCAAAGCCATTAAAAACCTATCCAGATATAGTAATCCTTGCCTAAAAAAAAGAAAGAAAAAGAAAAAAGAAAGAAAAAGAAAAAGAAAAGAAAAAGAAAAGAAAAAGTTGAAAAAAGGAGGAGAAGCTTAAGGATTAGTGCCTAATTAAAAATTGGTTCCACATCTGATTTTTTTAAAGTATAAGACTTGAGAAACTCTTAAGCTTAAGAATATAATATAGTGAGTTGGTCTCATTTACTAATATTTTTTCTAAACTGGACTACTATATTTCTATAAAAAAATTTTGGTAACTCCTAAAGAAACTCATATACATTTTCTACTTATGATGGTTTTTAAAGATTGAAAGGTCACTTGAGGACAAGTAACTACTTAAGTTTGGAGATTTTGATACACATAAAATATATAGTATTTTTATACATATTTTTATACCTATTTTTGAGATATTGTGCTTCAATGAAAGGAATTTGTGTGTTTTTCTTGCAGGTACAATCAAATGGATGAAAAATGCTAAAATGAGTAAAAAAGATTCAAATTTGGAGTAAAAATAAAGGTGCAAAAATGAACTGGGTCACCTAAGCACCAGAGGCTCTGCGCCTAAGCACCAGGTACTGGTCCCACGTGCTTAAGCGCCAGAAGTAGTTACTTGATGATATATTTAATTTGAGCGGATTTTTGAAGAGGTGTTTGAAGCAACCCTTGATAAAAACGTGGGAAACAGCCCATGAACACAAAAATTTATTCAATTGGCTTTTGAGGAGACAACTTCTAGAAGATTCATTGAATCAAGACACCTTTTTGAAGAGACACCAATGCACCCCTTGAATGTTTATAAGAAAAGACTTATATTTTCTAAGAGAAGAGGCCATCCCTTTACAACCCATCACCCCCCCCCCGCCGCCGTCGCCGACCACCTTTATTTTATTTTATTTTATTTTAAGCGTTAGATATTGTGAGAGAAGAAAGAGAATTCAAATGAACTTTAAGATATTTGGTGGAGAGAATTTGAGATAAGTGTTTATCTTTGTGTCTACATTTGGTTTTAATTTAGATTTTTTGTTTGTGTGTATGATTTTTAATTTTAAACTCATGTGTGATAGTGTTTTCTTCATAGATTCTAAGTAGTTTTCTTTATTTATTTTCTTAAAGTGATAAGTGATTAAATATCTAAAAGAAGTTGTGAGAAGTATTAGACTTCATTGTTGGAAGAAGTTGTGATGATTCAAAACCTTGCACTTCATTTACTTCTTGACTTCTTGATTTAGCCAACCCAACTAAGATGTTAATACCTGTTGTAAGAACATGTAAGATCCGAGATGGTATTGTCTCAGTCAATAAATGATTTGAATCACATATTGATTTCATGAATGAGAATGTAGTTCATGAGGTTGGGTGCAAATAAATATGGAAATAAAATTTTAAAGGGTGTAGAATTAGAGGACTTTAGAGTGACAGGCTAAAGCCCCCAATTTGATTTATAGTTTTAGGTTTTGATACGAGATGTTAGCCCCCAAGTGGAGGGAGAAGAGGGAACTCTAGAGTAAGAGCTAGTATCTTCCCTGACTAGCCGGTCTTCAAGTCTATTCAAACTATAGATTAGCCAATATTCTTTATAGCAACTCTAGTAAGGGTAAATAATATTATTGCTCTTATTCGGCACAACACAACATAATTTCTATATTTATCACTGATTCATGATAAGAAAAAATATATTTTAATAATATTGCCTTCATCTTGTAAGTATTTTAGTTAAGTTAATTAGTTGCTTACTTTATTTTCAATTATCAAAAATTACAAAAAGAATTGAACTTTCATTCCTATTTTAGCATCTTAAGTTCAAGTAAGAATATATTGCTAAGTAAATTTTGTTATCTAAAATTAGCCCTCCCTGTGGGATTGATATTCTAGACTTAATCTGAAAGTTCTATATTACTTGATAACGATACGTATACTTGTGTAGTATCCCATATTGAAATATTATAACTGCATTTTTATTTGCTTCATAGTGAAAGATTTACTTAGCTTTTCATTTTGATCAAGTTTTTGGCTTTGTTGCAAATTAAGAATAACTATTAAGGAAATTAATCATATAATCACATACATCACATTTTACATCTATATATATAGATAATCGGGATCACTTATCTTAGGAAGTTGCCAACTAAATTTAGCATCTACGACTCTCTAATCCTCTCAAAGTAGGTGAGAGAAGCTTTGATCAAGGCTCTGCATGATCCAAAAAATTGCTTAGCTCAATTGGCTAGCACATCCTCGGATGAAGTTTGCATGTTAAAGGAACAAACTGGGGTAGATTTGCTGCTTTGCATTGTTGATCACAACCTCCCTCTCTACATTTCAATCAGTATTGATAGATTTGTGCTTTTTAGAGACTTGGTGGATCCAGGAGCCTCGCCCAACATAATGAGTCTACGGACTTTAGCTAATTTGGACATTGATGCTTAGGATCTCACCACAGATAAGATGATGCTGAAAGAATTCGATTAGAAAGAAGAAAGAGCACTTAGGTTGATAACAATATTAATGAAGGCTGGTGATTTTGTAATGACAGTGAAATTCCATATCATTGACGTAAAAACTTTGTTTAATGCTCTACTTGGAAGAACTTGGATTCACGAACATAACATGGTCCCGTCGACGCCACACAAGTGCATCAAATATTATAAAAGAAGGTCAAATGTATTGTATAAAAGGGTATTTGCAACCATTCTCAAGGCATTCACGAGGATGTCGCCTACTACGCTACCACAAGAGGACCATCTTTTCCAAAAATGTCTTCTTGAACATGATTGAAGACTCTAAAGAATGGCAAGAATTGGACCATTAAGCTCTGATTCAACTATCTCCCACCACTTCTTTGCAACGAGATTGCAGAAGTTCTTCTAGCCTACCAAATTTGAGATCAAGGCCGGGGATGCAAGCGAGGATGAACTAACAAGATTGTTAAGCAGAAGAATCCAACTATCGACAACAATGTGGAAGGAAGCTCCAAGGAGGATAAATCTGAGAAAGATGAATTGATAATGATATGGAAGAAGCCTCAGTTCAAGATCTCCTTGGTGGATGAAGATAAGAGTGAGTATGAGCTGATGTATGATTGGATCAACCACTATATGTAAGCCACGACCCTAAATCTGATTCATCCTCACAATGTCAATAGTATGGAGGTCAAGGAAGTCCATAGTGCGGGTATGAAGTCGATCAAGTTCCACCGTACTTCCTCTTCTTCTAGTTTGGAAAACCATGTAAACTTAGAAGAAAATACTTCTGATGAATTAATGGAATTACCATTTGGTTACTACTCTCCTTATACTCAAAAGTTGGATCAATAGAGTTATGTGCCGAAACAAATGCTAAAAGAAAGATGATGTGGTGGATTTGTGTGTGTTATTTTTGCAAATATTTTTCAATATTACAAAACACACACAGTAGTTATAATAATAAATATGCAATATAAACTCAACAAAAATAACTTTAATAAAATTAATTTTATTTTTTTAAAATCTTTATACCGCCAAATCCCCAAATAATAACGCAAGTATGCTTATCGCTCAAGTAATAAAGGGCTCTAATGGAGTCCTATATATCGATTCCACAGGGAAGCTGGAAGTGTTTATAGATAAATTCTTATGATTATAACGTAAATAACAAGTTAAAATACAAAACTATCGTAAGAAATTTCAATCTAAAGTAATTGAGTGAATGCTAAATAAAATGCAGTTAAAATAATTAAGTTAATTAAATTAATTGCCAAACTTTCAAAAGTAAACTTACGAAAATATTTACAAAAGCTAAACAAATTTTTTCTGATGAAGATTTTAAACTTAAGAAAGCATCCTTCCCCTTTATAATGAGTATATGTATTGTGAAGAATTTAAAATAATTTGAAAATATATATAAAAATTGTTTTGTGCCAAATAGGAGCATTCTTACTCTTTTCATTGTTTTGTGCCAAATAGGAGCAATCTTACTCTTTTTCCTTTTTCAAGGGTATAAAGAACATGGACTAATCCAGAGTTTGGTCCCTAATTACGTTAGGCTGGGAGGATACCGGCTACCACTCCATAGTTCCCACTACTCCTTCACCTGAGGACTAACAGTCTTACATTAATTTTCAATCAACTGAACCAAATTGGGAATTTTAATCTGTCAACTTAAAATGTCCAATTCTGCATCAAAAAAATTATATTTCTCTATTTATTTGCACTTAACCCCATGGATGACATCCTCTCCCATGGAATTAAATGTGATTCTGACTATGTTGTATAAATCATAGCCCTTTAGGAACATAAGTTTCTTAACACATTTTAACACTTCAATTGACC
Organism: Phalaenopsis equestris; assembly: GCF_001263595.1. Taxonomy (NCBI): domain Eukaryota; kingdom Viridiplantae; phylum Streptophyta; class Magnoliopsida; order Asparagales; family Orchidaceae; genus Phalaenopsis; species Phalaenopsis equestris. The sequence continues at coordinate 39,323 of NW_018164843.1, read as the reverse complement.
ATATCAAAAAGTAAATGAAGATCAAATTTCAAATCATCACAAATTATTGACATTTAAAACCATAAAAAAAATCAATTCTTCCCAAAACCATATCTCAAAGTAGGGAGAAGGATAAAGAAGACTACTCATAATTCATGAGAAGGAAACTACAAAACATGAATTTCATATATAAAAACAAATTTACAAAAACAAAGAAATAAAAGACACAACTTATCTCACACTCCTTCCCAAGCAAATCTCTAGAAGCTCTCTTCAAGCACTATCCCTCTTTATAAGCACTCTCAAATCTCTCTTAGAAGTTTAATGAAGAAGAAATATCTCACATTCTCTCTCCTCTTACAATCCTTGAAGAAAATCTCCAAGCCCTTTGCTCTCTCTCACTTGCTCTCACTCCTCTCTTCTTCATCTCTTCGGCCCTTTTTAGAAAAAGAATTCAAAATTCCCTCCAAAATTCTATCCAAAAGTCAACCATTTTGAATTCCAAAATATATTTCTATTGGTCCAAGAGACATATCCCTTCATAAAAAAACTTCCAAAGTGTTTAGATGCATTGAATCACTCTATGGGGTGTTTATAACAAGTGGCCTCTTCAAAATTCACGCAAAATTCATCTCGAACTGTCTTAATTCACAAAAGTCATCTTTAGCGCCTCAGACGCTGATTCTGGCGCTTTAGGCCCCAACTTGCTTAAGACCGCGTTGTTTTGGGTTTTTGCACTTTAGGTGTCAGCTCTCTGCAAAATGGCACTTCAAGCGCCAGTTATGATGCTTCAGGCTCTAGCTCTCTGTAAAGTGGGGCTTTAGGTGCCAGAATCTCAAAATTTACCGTTTTGGCTCCAAATTTCATTCTTTTTGCTACTTTTGCTCCAAATGCCTAAAATTTTAAAATGATCATGAAATTGGTAGGAGATGTGATAAATCACTCATCAATCTTTTTTGTGATAAAATATCTGATGCTGGCCTGCACGATTTTGGTTATTCTGGCTCTCCTTACACTTGGCGTTGTGGTCTACTTTCACAAAGGTTAGATCGCTTTCTTGCTAATCAGCTTTTCCTTACTTATTTCCCAATCTCTAAAGTTCAACATTTGAATTATGCTACGTCGCCCCATATCACTTACGCTTAGGTCCCACCGGAGTTTGGGAAGAAGCTCTCTAGAAGGTAGGAGAGAAACCCACAAGTCCTTCCCAAAGAGTGGAAGAAGCTCTCCTAGCCGGAGAGAAGCCCGCAAGCCGAGTCGTTGGTGTCTGACCCATGCACCTATGTACCTCGTAGAACATGTACGGGACAACAAAAAAAGCCAATGAGGGCAAAGAGGTATGCAAAGTACATGGCAAATATGATCATAGAGTTTAGGGATTTAGGCTTAATAATCTTTATAAGCATTAACCTTTATATATTATTCTTTACTGGAGAGTTGAGGAGGGAGTAATATAGGTTTGTATTCCATTCGTTGTGCTTCAGGTGACAGACTGAAAGCTGATTTAGAGCAAAGAATTTTAAAAATTTTGCGTGCATACCATACAATTCTCATGTATTTACATTTCTAACGCCTAAGTTCTCATATTTACATTTACAGAACCAAAGTCATAAAGTTATGTATGAAAATATGTATTTTGCTATTAAAAGGTAAATAATAGCGATTTGTTTTTATATATAATTTTAAAATTTTGAGTGGTATTAATGTAAATATGAAATTTTAGATGTTCGTTATGAAAATGCATAAGAATTGTGTGATATGTATGAAAATGCGCTTCTTTCATCGTTAATCTTGGGAATGCATAATACCATCAAATGCTCCTTATGTTTGTTGTGAGCATGACATGCTAATTAAATTTGGATCTATTTTGGGTATAGGGACTGAAATTGGATTCACCAAATACTACTAAAATGTACTTTGATTATTTACCTGCACACGACACAATTCATATGTATATACATATCTAACTCTTAAAAGTTTGATTATTTACCTCCGCTTGATGTGGTGTAGATTCCCTTACAAGGAACTTTTCTTTTCTTATGGTTATTTTTCTATTGTAGCCTTCAGCATAGGGAACTAATTCCCCTTTCTAAGCAATCACATCTCTCTTTCTCTAAGCTCCTTTTTGCACGAGCATAGCTCTAATCATGTCAACCAAGTCAACCGCTGGCTTATTTCGGGCTTCTCCAACTCAAAAATTAACGGATTCAGACATGTTATTTATGTTAGAATAATTTTTGGTTTCGACGTTAAAACCACTTCTATGCCATATATAAGGCAATGAATTAAGTAGGAGTGAATCTGTAGAGAAACACTACAAATTTCATCCATCTTACTATCAAACATAGTCTACGTGTACACATTAGCTGCCGATCATATGAAAATTTTAACCATATGGTTGTCGTTACAATAAAAATGTTTATTCAAATTCTTTCAAAGATGATGTCAACAAATTCTAAACTCAGTATTTAGACAAACGATCTTGATGATCTTTTCCAAACCATTTTCCACATCTTACATAAAAGCTAGATTTTGCAAATCAAGCCCAATAGAAGCTGACAATCATTATAAAAATCATTTTCAAGTAGTTTTCGATTCAAATTCTATAACTACGAAGGCTAAAGTGAATAAATTGTTATCATCATCTAGTATATTTTATGCTAATAAAATACCCAAGTATTTTCACTTCAGATGATATGTATCAAGCTCGATCAGAGGTTTGCAATCTGCTAAGAAGCCATCAATGCAAACTTTAAAGCTTACAAAAATCTTTTGAAAAAAGATTAGTACTGTTGCAGTGTATGCAATATATGATCCCAAATTATGCTAATCAGCTCAGCTTGTAAGGCGGGAAACCGTTTGTAGTTATCATATATTGATCAAAAATATTATTGCAAGCTTCCTCTCATGACCTCCATAAAATCATGTATGGTAGTGATAAGCCATACATATTCACTAATGTATATTTGATATTTTTTGGAGTAATGTTACACTTTTTCTTACAACATTTGTAATATGTTGCGCCACCCAAGATGAAGTTGCCACTTTGTTACTTGTCTGATTCACCCTAGGGCATAAGTGGGTTTCATATATTCTTTTTACTTCAAAGGATTGCTCATCTGTTGTAATTCAAACATGCACTCTCTAAGGGCATCCTCTACGTGAACATTTGACTATAACTCGGCGTTCGTTACAAGATTAGATTTTCACTTCAAAGTTATTCTTAATGACATAGGATCGAATAGAATTTTTGAAAGCTAGAAAATCCTTAAAAATAGCACCAACTATAAAATCTTTAGAACCTCCATAATTGTCGTTGTAAATGTCAGAAACTAAATCTACATCTAATGACGTATTGGATCATTTATAGGTACATTTCGTGAGTGCATCATCACTTCCGCACTTTCTTAAGTTAGAACCACAATCTCAACTCGGCTTCTCCCCTTTAAACTTGCACTCATTGCAAGAACATCATCATCACATGCATGTAAGTTATAATCTTTTGGTGTAGCTCCAATAATATGATAATAGAATTTGAACTGGTGCTCGTTTAGCCAACTATAAATCTTTTTAATCTCTTCTTCTAATGAATGGAGTTTCAACGTAATTTTTTTTAATCTTCATAGTTCTCTGCTTGCCCCCATTATACGTCTTCCTCTTTTGGTTTTTGACTTGAGTCCAATATGCACCAAATTGAAAAGTTGTATGCAAGTGCTCATTTATATCAAGTTGCATATCCAAAATTTGAAATGATGGCCACTTCCTTAGAAGCGAAGTAATTAAATCAAAAGATAATGCGTGATGGCTAATGTGTGTAACCTAATTACTTCTCCAATGAAGGAATGTTGTACGTCCAAACAGAACTATCGGATTTATTTGGACATTTGTTTCCTAATGATATCGTTATTTCGGTGGCTTTATCATGCCACTATTATCTTTCTCGTCACATGAAGAATACCACTATTTTAGCTTTTAATAATCGAATTACATGCATAGGTACAAGGGCATCTATAAGTAAGAAAATTGAAGTTTAGGTGTTTGATATGTAAATACATAGAAATCAGGTGATATATATGAAATCTTTCTAGCTAAAAACGATTCATGTAGGAAAACTCATTTGGTTAGTATACATTTTCTCATGATTCTAATGAGAAAAGATTCCACAATTGCAAAAGATATCAATTCAATTGTGACCAGAGTCTTTTAACCATGCTCACCGCACCATAATGATTCTCTCAACTTGCTACATGATTTAATTTTCTGCCATTCAACTTAAGATAATAACAGAACCATAAAAAGATCAAATCAATTGCTATGACATCGAATCAATGTAGATTAAGTGGCTTTGAAATGATTGTTGACAGGCAGATGACTAGCAGAGAACATAACCTACTAGAAAATTAAGGAAGATTTACAGGCATGCTACTCAGTGTTTATGTATTTACATATCTAGCATTTAAACTTTAAATTGTGTACATAAATATCACCTTTCATGCCTCTCCAACAAACGGAATCATTTCCAGCAAATGAGGCAGGCTAAAATCTCACAGAAGGGTTAGAAGTAATAAGCAATCCTCTGCAAAAAGACTTACCTTGCGTCAGCTAGGGATCGTTGCAGAGGATTGTCAACTGGACCTTCTAGGTGTGTTTGATGGAGGAAGGAAACGCTTGATTTGACGGGGCATTTGCAGCTCTCGAATGAAGGAAGGAGGCTCTCGATTCGGCGACGTGTTCACAACTGTCCGCGAAGGAAGGGGGCGTTGTCTGTAGCCTTCTAGTGAATGAGAGATGGTGAGCTTCGTTTGACATACGCGGGACGTACAAGAACTGTTGGAGGGAAAATGGTGGTTACGGAGGCTTATGGAGAAGGTGACAAGGGTTACAGAGTGCTCCTTTCACCGTAAAGCAAAAGTTTTGGTGTTTTTTATGTAAAATATTGTGTTTCGGGTGCTTCACATATAAATACTTCCTCCTTTTTTTTTTTTTTTTTTTTTTTTTTTTTTTTTTTTTTTTAAAAATTTTATA
>NW_018164843.1:26814-33441 GCF_001263595.1 Phalaenopsis equestris | reverse complement strand
CGGAAGATGACGCCAAGTTAAAGATGAAGACGAACTAAGGCTTGAGATCATATGCTTGATGCCTCAAAAAATTCCTACACAATCTACGACAAAGCCTTAACCTTATATATATTGCTGTCGTTGCCTGCATGCATGCTCAATCACCTTAATCAATTAACTATGATGCAGGGCATGTATAGCAGCATCGTGGGTGAAGCCACTCATGCAGCACTTCTACCCTTCGTTGCTCTCTTAATGCTCATTGTTTTTCTCCCTTTGTTTCGGCACTTCCACCAAGACCCTTGTCATCATGTTCATCCTCGCCTACCATCACCTCATCGCTTACCTATCATAGGTCACCTCCACCTCCTCTCAGCCCTTCCACATCAATCCTTCCACCGCCTATCCCAGCACCTCGGACCCATTTTCTCCCTTAGCCTCGGCTCCATACCATGCATCATCGCTTGCTCCTCTTCTGCTGCTCGCGAGTTTCTTAAGACACATGACTCTTCCTTTCCCAATAGACCATTCACTAAGGCTGTCTCCATTCTAACATATGGTTCTTCTAACTTCTCATTTGCTCCTTACGGCAGCTTTTGGCGCTTCACCAAGCGACTCTATATGATGGAGCTTTTCAGCACTCGAACCCTTGAGCAATTTCGCCCAATTCGTCGCGATGAGCTTAGACGACTCCTTGTGGAGTTGCACGCCAAAGCCAAAGAAGGTGAGTTTGTAGACTTGGGCGCAGAGATGACAAAGATGACAAACAATGTGACTAATCGCATGGCTGTTAGCCGACGATGCTCGGGAACAAATGCTGAGGCTGATGAGGCAACTAGGTTGGTGATGCAAACAACAGAGCTGCTAGGAAAGTTTAACGTTGCAGATTATTTATGGTTTTGCAAAAATTTGGATTTGTAAGGGTTTGACAAGAGGTTGCAGGATTTGCACCAGAGGTTTGATTGGTTGATGGAGAGAATTATGGTGGAGAAGGAGAAGGAAAGGAAGAAGATGAAAGGAGCTGATCAAAATATTGAAAATAATTTGAAAGCAAAGGACTTGCTTGATATATTGATGGATATATCTGAGGATGAAGGAGCGGAGGTTAAGCTCACAAGAAACAATGTTAAAGTTTTCATACGAGTGAGTTTTTTTTGTACAACATTATATATAAGTATATATCTTGATATGATTTTTATTTTATTTTAAGCTCGCATGTTTTAATCCAATTTATAACTTCAAGACATCTGCACCGGGGGCACCGATAACACTTCATTAACGGTGCAATGGGCGATGGCTGAACTCATTAATAACCCAATCTACATGCAAAAAGCTAGAGCTGAACTCGACACTATTGTAGGAAATCATCGATTGGTGGATGAAAATGATATTCCCAACCTCCCATATCTTAAGGCCATCGTGATGGAAACACTTCGTCTCCATCCTCCAACCCCTTTAATCCCTCGTGAATCTGACAAAGATTGTATGGTCGATGGCTTCAACATCCCAGCTAAGACAAGACTTTTCATCAATGTTTGGGCCATTGGTCGTGAGTCTAAATATTGGCCCGACCCTCTCAAGTTTATGCCAGAGAGATTTTTAGTAAATGAGGACAATGATAATGTTATCATCGATGTAAGGGGCCAACATTTCCATTTAATACCATTTGGAAGCGGAAGGAGAGGTTGCCCAGGAATAACAGCAGCACTTCAAGTCGTGTATAGTGCATTGGCCTCACTAATACAATGCTTTGAGTGGAAGGTTGCTGGAGATGGAGAGAAGATTGACATGACTGAGGCGTCTGGATTGACGCTGCGGAGGGCTACTCCTTTGCTGTGTATTCCAGTGTCTCGTCACATTAGTTTGTTACCTTTATCATAAGTATATATTTGGGTGAAATATAGTCTATATAAAGTTTGGTAGGTAAAAAATATATGGTGAAGTTGAGTTCTTAATTTATATAAATGATCTCCTCTTAAAATTGATGTATGAAAAAAGAAGTCAAACTCAAAATGAAAAGAAAAGAAAAAAGAAATGAAGAGAACTTAAAAGGAGAGTATGTGAGCTTGAGAGTTGTATTTTGTATTGTGTTATAAGTTGGATTAAAAATATTTTAGTTTATGTGCGACAAATTTCTAACTCCGCTTATGTCTATTTTGATAATATATTTGATATATTGACTTCATGGAATTTGAAATTTTTAACGAAAGTAAAAATAAGTGCACATCCATGCATGCATGGATTCAAGCTCATGAGGGCTTTAAGAAAAAAAAAGTAAGATTCATTAAATGAATAAGAAAATAAATAAGGTTGAATATTTCATAAATTTTTTTTGTTATGTTTCTATGTATTATACATGGATCAAACTATATGTTGTATAAATATCAGTTATATAAAATCTATCCTTACAAAGATTAATACAAAATACCTGTTATAACATTTTTTTTTGTAATGAGAAATGTATGGGAAACATTTAATAAATTTATCTAATCATTTAGTCTTATAAAAAAAGGAGATATGGTTGCCTAGCACTATTTCTTAGCTACGAATCAATGAAGAATCACAGTAGAGAGATTGAATAGAAAACACATAAACCATTGAGCAACAAGCTACTTTAAGGAGGATCATGTTGATTCTGTGATTAACAAGTTAATTTTTTTTTAAAAAAATTATATTTTTAGATTAGCTTTTGATAAACTAATGATTAACAGTGGGAACATGTAGGTGGCATGATGTGGTTGAAGGAAGAACAAGATTTAAAGATTTACAGTAAAAGGGGACTATTTATGATTCAAATAACCTCCATTTGAGGAAATCTATACAACACATCCTAACTTAATGCTTGGGAAAGAAATGGAGGAACATTTTTGTCTCTAATAAAATCAAAAGTAGTTGATGCTTCCAACAAAAATGAGATTATGTTTATTTTTTTATTAAATTCCCTCAAGCATCTCCAATACAAATATATTAAAAATATAAATTTGAGTTAAAGGATGAGATCTGCTTGGTATAATATTTGAGTTAATTATAACTAAATCCATATATATATGTATCAATACAATAAACATAATCAATCTCTCTATTAAGAGTGTAAATAATTATCCCTAATAAGTACCTAAAATCTTAAACTACACAAAATTTTCAACAACTCTTTAAAGTAAGCCAATAGGTTCCATATCTATAAACTAGTTTTGTTTCTTCAAATTAGGATGAAGCCTTAAACAATCCTTGGTAGTATGAGCATGAGAAAAAAATGAATAACATTTTACCAAAAAACTCTTACTAAATAAATGTTCTTTATTAATATCACCTAAACTTCATCCTTGTAGTAACATAAAATGTGCATTTCCATTAATACTCTAACAATAGATGGTGCAAAGAGGGAAAGATTCAATTAATTTTAAGAGGCTGTCCAAAAATTGATGCTTGAGAAGATAAGTTATTGGAGTACATAAAATGGACCCACAAGTGAGGGAATGTTGTCAAAATTTATAGGATAGATGATACTTTAATAACATTAAAAATGAGGGCCTTTTTTACTACATACAACAAAAAATCAATAATATATAAAGTCAGTTTTAAAATATAATGAAATAAAAATTCACATTTGTAATTGAACAATAATATTAAATTGACCTAAATTTTGATTAGAATTATACGTTCCAAAGCTTTTTAAACTAGTGTTATAACTAATTAGCCAAGCAAGCTCATACTAGTTTTATACAATACTTATTCATCCCTTAGTCAGGACTTTATCTTTGCATTGTCCCTATCCTTAAACTTTACAAAGTTTTAAGATGCTTTATCTTAGGGAGTCTTCTTTTAGACTATTATAGAACCTCAATTCTCTACTATGATCATAAATTGATTAGACTTATTTGGCCTTAAATCAACTTAACCTTAATTCACCTCAATTAATTTAAAACTATATGTTGAGCTTTGTCAACCTAAAGGCATTATTGGTTCCTATAATTTTAGCTCTTTCTAAACCCATCTAAAGTGATTTAGAAAATTTTTAAGGGTATTTTATGGGATGATAATTCATTCTACTATCGACTCTAATAGTCATTGAAAATTATAGTTACCAACCACAATTAACCTTTGGCCTTTTGAAAAAGGCATAAATATCATATAGCCAATGATTTTTCTAATTTTTGTTGACTCGGACTCCTAATACATTGTTGGCTTTACATAGATGTGACCCTCTATAGTTATCAAAGCCTTATTAACCATATTTGTTGACAAGTTCTGGTCCTTGATTATTGGTAGGCAACTTCTATATTTTTTGTTAAATATTCTCGATATTCGGATTATGAGCCTGCAAAAAAAATGGTATATCGGTGATTCAAAAGATGTGGAGTAGGACTGAGAGATTTTTATGTTTGTATTATGTTGAGGACTATGTGGTTTTGGTACTGCTACATTTGCATATGTGTGTTGATTTAGATTATGTGTTGTGTTTTAGATTTTTTTTAATTTGTTTATTGTTGTTGTGATGTTTGTGTTTGTTAATATTTTGTTTTTAAATTTTAGGGTAGTAACTGTTGTGAGTTTTATAATTTAGTTAGTTTAGAACTTTACTTAATTCTATGACTTTTGAAAATATTAAAAATTTTGCTAACTTAGATCTTAAATTTAAATTTCAGAAACTGCAACCTGTATATTTCTTTTATCTTATTTGTGTGTTTGTTTTTATGTTGAGATTGTGAAGTCAAAGTTAGTGTGTTAGTTTGCTTTTATGTTTATACCCACTGCTTAGAAGTCTATTGAATCTCTATATGTTGAATTGAAATGAAAATATTAGAAAATTTGATCAAAATTAATTTTACTTCTGTTTTTTAGTTTTTCTACTTGTATCATTAAAGTTTAAAAATTTCTGTTAGCATGTTATTTTAAATTAGCATGTTATTTTAACTTTTCATTTCTGCTTATATATATCTGATGTTAAAATATTTAATCTGTTAAAAATTTAAGTTTTGGGGGGATGAAAAATATTTTTAAAACTGGAATCTTATTTGTTCTCAAATATGCTACAAGTGAATTTGATTTGAAAAGAAAAAAAATGATTATGTATATGAAGTTATATTAGGGAAGTAAAATTTGATTTAGAAACGAGTAAGAAAATTTAGTTGAAAATTTTTTAGTAAAATATGGTCCAAGGAGGCTAGGGATTAAGCCTCTGGTCTTGGTGTAAGGTTTAGGTAACAAGGTTTTGAGCTAAGAAATTAGGCTCCGGGAAGGGGATTCAGGGCAATGTGGTGGTTGGGCTGCACCGAGAAGGTCTCAAAGAGGCCTTGGAATCAATTTAGGTAAGTCTCTTAGAGGAATTTTCATCTCTCTCCCCATGTCCTTGGAGGGGAGATTTGATAAAAATCACCTCAGGCTTGCTGTCATAACTAATTAGGGGGTGAAATGTGTTGCCTACGTGGAGGGCAAAGAGGCTCTAAGTTTCAATTTGGATGAGGTGGCCTCTAGGTTTGTATTGGGTTTAATTCCATGTGGGTATCTCTCAATTTGGCCATTTTATGGCCACTAGGCCGGCCGGCCGGCCAGCGGAGGTGGCTAGGGAAGTCAGGTGAGCCAGGGGAATATGTCACAACAATTTAAGAATTTTAGGCTTTGTTTTGGTAAAAATATCCAAGGCTTAAGAAAATAAGGCATTAAATCCCTTGGTTTTAGGGACCTTTGGTACATGTCTTAGCTTAGGTGGTTGCATGGGGTTTAGGCTGGTCACTAGAGTCCAACTTATGGCTGTGGAGTCATTAAAGGATAGTTAGGTCACCTTTAGTGCATGGGTTCAATGTGGGTCCAAGTGATCAAAACTTGGGTTTGGTCTAGGATAGCCATGTCAATTGACCAAATTGATTGATACATTTGATGTAAATGATTCTAATGAACATTTTTTTTGAAGGATTGAAAGGATTTTGAGTTCAATTGGGGGGTCAATTTGGAGGATTTTGGAGTGTTGGTCATTTTGGTTATGTTGGGCTAGACTTGGGTCTAGCTTGGGCTAGTGTTATGTTGGGCTAGACTTGGGTCTAGCTTGGGCTATTCTTGGGCTAATTCCATATTGATTGTTGTAAATGGTCAATAGGGACCCCATGAAGAGTTTTCAACATGAATTGGATGCCAATTTGGAGGTTAAGGCAATCAATTGGGTAAAATTTGGGGACTTAGCCAATTTGGGGCTAAATTTGGGAATTTTGGATTTAGACCAAAATCAAATGGATTTGAGGCTTCACCAAGTCCAATTGATGGTTTATTTTGATGTGTAGGAATCTTATAAATATTTGGCAACATTAATTGGGGCCAATTGACTAGGCTATGGGTCAATTTGATGAGATTAGGTCAATTAAGCTTTTATTGGGGGTTTGACCTATACCAAAATTGGGGGTTTGACCTATACCAAAATTGGGCTCAAATCATGGGCCAATTAAGCTTTTATTTGGTCTAATTTGGCCATATCAAAAGTGAATTTGAGTTTAGGATTGAAATTGGGGTCAATTGAGATCAAATTGATGGACATTTGAGTTGAATTTGGGGAAATTTGGGCTTTTAAAGATAAATTTGGGGGTTTTGATCAAAGATGGTCAAATTGGCCAAATTGGGTCATGTAAACGTTAAGAAAAAAAAAATTAGCAATATTAA
>NW_018164843.1:17398-26717 GCF_001263595.1 Phalaenopsis equestris | reverse complement strand
AAACCCTAGCCTAGGGCTAATGGGTTTAGGAGACCACCTACATGAGTCTCCCACAAGTATCAAGGGACCAAAGCCTAGAAGTTATGGGTTTAGGGTAATGAGTGATTGTGAGTGCAAACAAGTGCCTTAGCCCTAGACCAATACCCAGGGTCAACCCTAAGGTCCAACAGTCGTAAGGGTGACTCATCTTGAGTTTCCCCCATAGTGACCCCACCTACTAAGTGCAAGAGGTTAGAACCAATATATGGAACTTCAAGTTGAGTAGAGAAGAGTTTGAAATTTCTAATGGTGAGGGCTCCTTGTCTAGTTTTCTAAGAATAGTCAATAGGAAAGTCCTATGGCTAGACCTTAGGCTACTAAGGAGGAAAAACTGAACCTCAACCAAAAGTGAGGTCAACACGGGATAAATAGCTTGATGAACGACGTTATATCACCCAAATGTGGCGCAATAGCGCCATTCATACCCATCCAAAATTTAAAGTTTTTTTTATAATTGAAGAGGAAACAGAAAATCTAGGATGTAGAAAGACTATTTTTCAAATTTTAATGGCCACTATTATAGTTATTGAGTTCGTCGCCATTCCAAAATTAAATTCTAATTTGAAAACATAAAAAAACATAAAGCCAATTTTTCACAACATAACAAAACTGAGTATCTTAGATTAATTAAAAGTTCAATATATACAACACAAATACATACACATCAATTAGATGTTTATAAAAAAATACAATACAAACCACTCTAAGTCTTAATACGAATATGATAGGCACACCACACAGAATTACACAACACGAAAATAGAAATATCTATATAAAAACATCCTGTAGGATCATTCTTGATCAGTGATGATATTCTCCATTCCACTCACCAAACAATTTTGATTATAACAATGGTAGAAGGGAGCACGTGGAAATTCCTTAGCAAATTTGTCGTCGATCCACTTAGTGGTGTTATACGTAGTCACTTAACTATCCTGGAAACACGCCAAACTATTTAATTGCAGTTTCAACTGCCAATCCACATGCTCGTATTGGTGGGAAAACTTTTCAACCATTGAATGCAGAAGAGAAATCTCACCTTCAATCTTCTCAAGCTTTTCCATGAGGCACTCCAGACTTAATGCAAGATATCTATTGAAGTAAGTATTAGCATCCTTATGCTCCAACTTCTTTTCTTCATATCTTTCATTGCCATTGCTCTCCATGATCTCTAAAATGAAATTTCCACTCTAAAATCTCTTTAGAATTCTTAGAAATGTCGTAGGGATACTTCAAATCCCATTCTAGGCAGTTTTATATAGAGGAAAAAAGAAAAGAAACTAAATTTTTGGCGGTTTAAAGGAGTTATTCAAACTGTAACGCTATAACACCAAACCAACATACTCAATTCTCAAATTTCTTTCTTCCACACTTTAAGTCCTTTAATATAATAATGCTTTGTGCCAATAAAATTGTATAAGACTCACAATCACTATATATAACTCATCACAACAAAAGTTCAAACCAAAATTACATTGATAACTATGGGTTGCCTCTTACAAAGCATTTATTTTAACTTCATCAGCCCGACATAGCTATTTTTTTACTTAGGTCTGACCCAAAATTAGGATCTCTTCAAATGAAAGACCCTCTCCACTCATGTAAGCTTTTAATATGTGTCAATTTACTTAATCACTCTCTCAATTTTTGGATCTTCAATATCAACTGTTCCATATGGATATACTTTTACCACAATAAATGGTACTGACCACCTGGATTTATGTTTTCCTTGAAATAATTTCATTCTCAAATTATAAAGCAATACTTCTTGCCCAAGCTCAAAATTCTTTTTAATAATTTTTTGATCATGCCTAAATTTTGTTTTTTCTTTATAAATTTTGGCACTCTCATAAGCTTCATTACTCAGTTCATCAAACTCACTTGATTGTAGTAATCACTTTTCTCCAACATCTTTCAAATTATAATAAAACTCTTTAATTGCCCAATAAGCTTTATGTTCCAACTCAACTGACAAGTGACCTGCTTTTTCGTACATGAGCCTATATGGTGTCATTCTTATATGTGTTTTATAAGCAGTCCTATAGGCCCATAAAGAATTACCAAGTATAGCCGACCAATCAGTCCTTTTAGGGTTTGCCATTTTTCCCAATATTCTTTTAATTTCTAGATTGGATACTTCTGCTAAACCACTGGTCTGAGGATGATAAGCTATGGCAATTTGATGTTTAATCCCAAATTTTTTAGTTAATTTTTCAATCATTCTATTCCTGAAATGCATTCTCCCATTTGTAATGGTAACACGTGACATTCCAATTCTTGTGAAAATATTCTTTCTTAAAAATTTTTCTACACTTTTATCATCACAGCGAGGTAAAGCGACAGCCTCAATCCATTTAGATACATAATCCATAGCTATTAAAATATAAATCTTTCTAAAATATGGTATAAATGGTTCCATGAAATCTAGTCCTCAAACATCAAAGATTTCAACCTCAAGAGCAAAATTTAGGGGCATTTCATCTCTTCTAGAAATATTGACTACTCTCTGACATCGATCACATATTTTTATATAATTATTAACATCCCTAAATAAATTAAGCCAATAAAATCCATATTGTAAAATCTTAAATAAAGTTTTATCCACTCCAAAATGTCTCCCAAAATCTGATTTATGATATTTTTGAATAATTTCTTAAGTTCCTTCTAATGGAACACATCTTCAAATAATTAAGTCCTTTCATTATTTATATAAATAAGGGACATCCCATATATAAGATTTTAAATCATAAATGAACTTTTTAATTTGATGGCTATCTAATCCATAAGGTAAAATATTACTAACAAGGTAGATCCTTACATCAACATACCACAAAATTTATCTTTCATTAATCTCATATAATTATTCATCAGAAAAATTCTCATTAATTTCTTCATTTAAGTCTTTTTCATTTTCCTGTTCAAGCCTTGACAGATGATCAACTATTTGATTATCAGTATATTTTTTATCCATAACTTGAAAATCAAATTCTTACATTCCATCTAATTAAACGTGGTTTTGCATCATTCTTCATCATTAAATACTTTATAGCATAATGATCAGTATGTACAATACATTTTGTTCCAATAAGATAAGATCTGAATTTATCAAAAGCAAACACTATAGCTAATAATTCCTTTTCAGTTCCAGTTTAATTAATTTGAGCCTCATTAAGGGTTTTATAAGTATAATATATCACATTGAACATTTTGTCATATCTCTGTTCTAAGACAGCCCTCTCCCTATAGAATAATCACTGGTATCACACATTAATTAAAAAGGTTTTGTCCAATCAGGTGAAATAATAATAGGTACAGTGATTAATTTCTTTTTTACTAAATTAAAGGCATTTAGGCACTCTTCATTAAAATCAAACTTGGCATCTTTTTCTAAAAGTTGGCATAAAGGCTTGGAAGTTTTTAAAAAACCTTTAATATAAAGTATGTAGAAACCAGCTTGTCCTAAAAAACTTTTTATTCCCTTTACATTAGTCGGAGGTGTCAATTCGGTAATAACCTGAATTTTTGTTGGATCAACTTCCATGCCTTTTTCAGAAATTTTATGCCCTAACATTATTCCTCTTGCAATCATAAATTAACATTTTTTCCAGTTAAGAACAAAGTTTATTTCTTCACAGTGCTTCAAAACTCTTGCTAAATGATCTAAACATAAATTGAAAGAAGTTCCAGAGATCGAAAAATCATCCATAAAAATTTCAATTCCTTTCTCAGTTAGATCACAGAGAATTGACATCATACATCTTTTAAAAGTTGCAGAAGCATTACATAATTCAAATGATATTCTTCTAAAAGCAAAAGTTCCATAAGGACTAGTAAAAGTTATTTTCTCTTGATCCTCAAGAACAATATGTATTTGGTGGTATCTAGAATATCCATCAAAAAAGTAAAAATAATGGTGTTCTACTAGTCTATCCAACATTCAATTCAGGAAAGGTAAAGGAAAATGGTATTTTCTAGTGGCGCCATTTAATTTTCTATAATCAATGCAGATTCACTATCCAGTTTCACTGTCCAGTAACTTGTCTTGTCAGAATTAATTCATTCCTTTCATTTTTAACCACAGTCACTCTTCCTTTCTTAACAACACAATGAATAGGACTAACCTAAGAGCTATCTGAAATTGAATAAATAATCTCAGCATCCGACCACTTTAAAATTTCTTTCTTAAATGCATATTTTATTATAGGATTCAATCTCATTTAAGGATCAGCCCTAGGCTTATGGTTATCTTCAATCAGAATTTGGTGCATACAGATTGAAGGACTTTACAGATTGAAGGACTGACTCTTTTAATATTAGCTAATGTCCATCCAAAGGCTTTTTTATGATTCTTTAATATTTGTAGTAATTTTTCTTCTTATTCTGCAGTCAATTCTGAGGATATAATAACTGGTAATGTAGATGAGTTCTCCAAGTATGCATACTTTAGATAAGTAAGTAGAAATTTCATCTCAAGTTCAAGAGGTTTTTCAATAGATAAAATCAGAGGTATACTATTTTCAATAGTATCTAAAATTTCATAATTTTCCTGAACATAATTTGAATCCTCAGTACTCATTTCATTTGTTTCATCTTCATAATATATTTCAATCTCAATTTTTTGTTCTTTCTCTTCTGAAATGACTTCATCTTCTTGATTCAATATGACTTCACATTTATTTTGAAAACAATTAACAATCATATCATCAATATTATCCATTCTATAACAATTTCCATCAGAATACTTCATTATTTTGAGCACAATAAATGTAAATTCCTGATCATTCACTCTCATTGTTAATTCCACTTTTGCATATCTATCATTGCTTGTATGGTAGCAAGGAAAGGTCTCCACAAAATGATAGGACTAAAATGATAAAAAATTCTTTATCATCTTCCATATCTAATACAATAAATAAAATAAAATCAAAAGGGAAGATAAATTTATCCACTTTAACCAGTACATCTTCTATAACCCTTTTATGATAAGTGATAGATCGATCTGCTAATCTTAGGGTTACACTAGTGGGAGAAATATCTTTTAAACCTAACCTTTTAAATATAGAGAGTGGCATGAGGTTAATGCTCGCTCCTAAATCACATAAAACTTTTCCATAAAATTTATCTCCAATTGCACAAGATATCTTTTAAATATAGAGAGTGGCATGAGGTTAATGCTCTCTCCTAAATCACATAAAACTTTTCCATAAAATTTCTCTCCAATTGCACAAGATATGGTAAAGCTACCAGGATCTTTGAGTTTTCGAGGAAAGATATAGGGTTTAGAGTTTATGGTTTTTGAGTCTGTTGATAGCATTTATAGTTTCAATTGAATTATTAGAATCAATCATTTGTACTAATGAATTTTCTTCAACCATTTAGGGTGTTTGAGAAAAATTCATTCCAATTTGGTCTATCTTTTTAGATAATGCAATAACTTGACATGCAATCATTAAAATAGAATCATTATCATAAATACTGGCCACTTTCTTAGGATTTACCCTATCAAAAGGCCATTGAAAAATATTTTTAGCCATTTCTTCAATTAACGAATAAGTTTCATCAAAGGATTTAGACATTTATGAACCTCCAACAGCAGCATCTATAATAGATTTAAGGGATACTACTAACCCATTAAAAAAATTTTGAATGATTAACCAGTCTGGCTAAGCATGATGTGGACACTTTATAAGGAGTTCCTTAAATCTTTCCCAACCTTAATATATAGACTCTCCTTCATACCGAGTATAAGAAGTAATATCATTTCTGAGCTTCAGAGTTTTTGAAGGTGGAAAATACAACCAAAATTTTTTGAGCTAAATCTCCTTAAGTTCTAATAGATCCAGGTGCTACTAATTTAATCACATATTAGATTTATCCCTTAATGAAAAAGGAAAAAGTCTAAGTCTGATGACATCATTTGAT
Organism: Phalaenopsis equestris; assembly: GCF_001263595.1. Classification (NCBI taxonomy): domain Eukaryota; kingdom Viridiplantae; phylum Streptophyta; class Magnoliopsida; order Asparagales; family Orchidaceae; genus Phalaenopsis; species Phalaenopsis equestris. The sequence continues at coordinate 20,756 of NW_018164843.1, read as the reverse complement.
ACACCAACATATTTAAATGTAGCATACAGTTCTAAAACACTAGCTAAATGTAAATTAGGATTTTTAGATGGTGTTCCTACAAACTGATTATTTTGTACCATTTGTATAATCAAAGGTTTAAGTTCAAATGAGTTAGCCTCTACAATAGAAGTTTGAATGCTTAAATGAATTTCATCAATTGTAGGGTTCGCATATTCCCTTAAAGGTTTTTGTAAATTATGATGTTCATTTTTAGCAGTTTAAATTTCAATATTATTTTGTGATGTGTTTGTCATTTCTTGAGAATTATGAAGTCTTCATTGATTTTGAATTTTTCTAATAATTTGTTCCAATTTAGAATCTTAAGGCACTATATTTTCATATCCACAACTATGCATAAACAATGTAAAAAAAAAATGCAGAATATAACATAACACACCAAAAATGAAAATATTTTGACAATCTTTTAATTATTTTTTTTTGGTTTTTTAGTTTTTCAATTTTTTTAAAATAAATTTTTTAAAATAATTTTTTAGAATATAACATAACACACCAAAAATGAAAATATTTTTACAATCTTTTAATTATTTGTTTTTGGTTTTTTAGTTTTTCAAATTTTTTAAAATAAATTTTTTAATTTTTTAAAATTTTAAATTTTCTAATAAATTTACAATTCAAATAAAATTGTAAGTTAAAAAGTTTCGTCGCACTCCCCGACAACGGTGCCAAAACCTTGACCCGACCCACAATTACTTGTATTTTAATCTCTTAAATTTTGCCAGAAAATATATCTCAATTTATATCTAGTGAACACATGCAGTGATTTATGAATTATATTCTAGATTTTCACACTAGGGGTACTACTCAAGTATACGTATTATTTCAAGTAATATAGGATTTTTCTTAAAAACCCCAGTATTGATCCCACGAGGAATGTGGTAACTCTTAAAATCAACTCACAGAAAACTATATTTAAATTGCAAATTAAATAGATAAGAGGTCTAGAAATCACAACTTAAAGAGCTAAAAAGAAAGTAACAACTAAATGTAATAGCTTAATAAAATATAACAACAAGTTTGGATATTATGAAAAACCTTTCTCCTTGCAAAGAGTTATAATCTATGTAGGATTCAAATGATTTATGACAACATTAAGGTATTGTGACAAATAAAAGCATACCTTATTCTTTACCCACTCTCAATTCTTGCACAGAACATTAGCTAACTTTAGGTCGATTCCTTAATATCTTGACTCCACATCAGTGTTATCCAACCTCTCACCTCTAGATGCCCCTAGCCTATGCCATCGTAATGATCGAATCCCAGCGTCAGGGTATTAAACCTTAAGTCATACTGATAAGAATCTAGCATGTCACTCTAGATTTAACCAATTCTATGCCCATCAAAACTTATCTCCCTATTTTTTTTTATCTTTCTAATTATTTGCACTCCCACTTAGGTGATCGCAATGATTCTACCTAGAATGAAGTGTGGTATCCACTAGTTAGGTGAAATTATAGCCCTCCCAGGTCATTATATTTCTCAACGGATTTTAACCTCACAAATGGCCAGTTTGTAAATTAAATAAGGATTCGGTGAACATACCATCACAGTTATTAAGAGTAAAAAGAAATCTTTAAATCATTCTCATCCCACAAGCTTAAGTCCCATATGCAAGAAGAAAGAAAGGGAACTATTCATAATTCATGGAAATAAAAAAAAATTTGCATTGAAATCCAAGACTTACAACAAAAAATTAAACACAAATACAAACTACCTTATGTCTTCTCCCCAAGCAAACTTATGGAGTTTCCTTTAAGATATCTCTAAATATCTTCACACTAAAACACACTCACACTTACACTTAAACACAAAATATGAAAAAATTAACTCATTATTGCCGCCCAATTGATGTTTTAAGGCTCCAAAAAGTCTCTCAATTCAACCAAATCCTTCTCATTAAATAGAAAACAGAAAATAACTAAGGGTAAAGTTTTCTTCAAAACCCCCCCCCCCCCCAAAACTTGGCCAAATTCAATGTATCTTCTAGAAAGGTAGTTACAGGCGCTATAGTGCCAGTCTGGGGTGCTATAGCACCCTCCTCCCTCTACTATGGCGCTATGATGCCAAGGGGTGTCGCGATTGCGCCACAAAAAAAAATAATCATTTTTGCTCTATTTTTTTCTTTTGCTCTATTTGCTCTATTTTTTTCTCATTTTCTCCAAATGTCTATTCCATGTATCTGAAACCAAAAACATGCAAAATATCTTCCTTTAAAGAGCAATATCATAAAAAATGTACATAAAAGGCTTATAAAATATGCACTAAAACAAGCTATTTTGAGGTGGATCAGTTTTCCCAATTAATGATCATAATAAGTGGTTCTTTGGTTGAGTGATTTGGTGTATTTTAATTCTTTTTTAGGGGCTTGAGAAAACTATGTATTTGGTATGAAGAATTACAAATATAATATAATATATGAATGAATTTGGTTTACACCATAGTTCATTTTAACTAAATTTAGAATTCAACTGATATGGCTAAATTTGAATTACACCATTCATGTAAATTGTTATAAGCAAGTCACCGTTCCCCCCCTGAGACCACCCACCACTGATCATCCACCGCCTGCCACCAATGTCTGTCCATCACCACCAAAAATCACCACTAGGCTATCATCGTTGTACACTATCATCGTTTCCATTATTTCCCGCCATCATCTTTGCCACCTGCTAATGCTGCAATTTGTCGGTGCCCCAGTGACAATGACTTTATATATGCTTAAAAATACAAGAATTTAATACTGCTGCCTAGAAGATTTAATTCCCCGTTTAATTCCCCGGCAACGGTGCCAAAACTTGACAGCGGTTATAGATTCGATAAAGATGTATAATAAAATTTTCAATAATTGCAAAGTCACACTTATTAATGCAAATATAAGTATCGCTCAAGTAATACAGGGCTCTAATGAAGTCCTGGATATCGATCCCACAGGGAGTAATATTAGAGGCTATGAACTAAGATCTTAGAAAATCAATACTTAATCACAATAATATAGTGCAAATTGCTTATCTGTCACTAATAGGCAATTGAAATAAATATGTAATTTTAATAACTCTTAAATAACTAATTGTACTAATAAAGTTTCTAATGTGAAGTTCAATATATAAGAAATCATCCTTCTCCTTATCAAGAAATAAAAGTGAATGGATAAACTGAATTAGTTCAAATTGGATTGTGTCAAATAGGAGCATACCTATTCTTTACCCTTTGGTCCAGGCATAAAGAACATTGAATAATTCTATGCTTGTTTACTGAATCTGTGGCTAGGCTGGGAGGATACCGGCTCTCACTTCGGAGCTCCCACGTTCCCCTCGCC
>NW_018164843.1:14563-15050 GCF_001263595.1 Phalaenopsis equestris | reverse complement strand
TATTATAACTACACATGCAAATTTCAACTACCACACTAAACATTTATAACAATAATTAAAAATTATCCAATTGCAACATAAAAATAAAAATGAAAGTACAAACAAACAAATATTTATCTCTATTACACAAATTACAAAAGTAAAAGTACATTAATTACTATCATCTATCAAAATCCCATGTTATATCTTTATCTCCCTGGTCAGCAGGTGGATTGGGCTGATACTGAGTATAACGGGGGCATTCAGAAAAAGTAACATCAAGCTCACCTTTGTAGTGCCGGGCCTGAGCTTCGTAGTAAGCTATCTCAAAGTCAGAATGCCTCTGTAGGTACTCACTATCTTAATCATGTCTACGTTCTAATCCCCTAATTCTTTCATTTATTAGCTCTATACTCTTTTGCTGCAAGGTCAACTCCTTCATTAAATCATTCAGGGTAGGGGAACTAGAGGAAGGAAGGCATCACCTAGTAGAGGGGATATCTCTCCT
>NW_018164843.1:11965-14484 GCF_001263595.1 Phalaenopsis equestris | reverse complement strand
GTTTCATAGGGTAAACCCATTCTTCATCATCTCCAGCTTCAACTCCAGAAAGTTGGCAAAGTGCATAAATGAGGCCAGGATGTCCCAGTCCTCCACTTGTTTCACTCTTTGTCGTGGTCAATATATTCTTAAAAATAATTCTCCCCATATTTATAGTTCAATTATTCTGAATACAGAAATTCAGAATAGCTCTATCTCTTGTTACCTCACTATGGTGATAGGTAGGTAACAGAGTAGAGGAAATAAAATAGTGTCACACTTTAGATGTGGCATTCAACATGGAAGCAAAAAAAATTACCCGCTCTCGTTGCTTTATCTTCCATGTCCCTTTCCAATCAGTGAGAAAGTTGATGACGTCATTCAGCGAGACTTCCATTGTACTGAAGGTTTCATAATGGCAGCAATAGGAGTCTGAGACTTCATAAAAGGAGTTAATACGGGGGGCACTAAATTCAACAGAAAATCCCCACACTCAAACGGTTCCATCCTTAGAATAGTATACGTTGGCATAAAATTCTTTCACAATATTCGCAGCAGCCTTATTGGTGGTATAACAGAAGTTTTCCCACCTCCATTCGGTAATAACTCATTCAATTTCTCCACTCAGACTCCACCCAGACTCCCAAAAACATGATCTTGTATACATTTCTTCCCTTGAAATATTGAAGTAAATCTCCACTGAGCCTTCGCACTGATGAAGCGAGACTCGTCAAACTCAAGTCGCCTCTTTTTGTGACGGAGCTATGTCAATCTAATCAAAATTATAAAAAAAAATCCAAAATACACTTCAAATACTCAAATAATGGCTTCCAAAAGTGACTCTAAGAGTTCAAAACTAAATTCCATGAATTTCTTCCAAATATTTTCTCCACATTCTTAAATTTTTCATACCTTCTTAATGTGGAAAAAATTCAAAGTGAAAATCAAATATTTTTAGGTTAGAGTCAAGCTCTTACCGAGGGATGATAAAATCTGGGGTCTAATTGCTTTGAAATTGCCCCCAAATCCAAGATCTTCAAGCCCTAGATCAAAATTTTCATTTTTTTAAGAGGAAGGGGATGATGAATAGTGGCGGTTGACTGGTCAAAATCGTGGTTAAAAGTGTTTTTTCAGGATCTTGACTGAAGGAAAATATGTTGAGATTTTCATGCATATTTTACACTAATTTTGATGATATTTCTCCTTAAAGGAAGGTATTTTGCATGTTTTTGGTTTCAGGTACAAGAAATAGACTTTTGGAGAAAAAGAAAAAAAAACGGTGCAATTTGGAACAAAAACGAGCAAGAAATGAAATTTTGCCCTGTCACCTTTCGATAAGTCTTTCGATGCTTAATCTCTTTTACAATTCTTTCATATTTTTGAATAAGATTAAACATTAAAGGAAGGTTGTTTTCATGCTTATTTTGTAGGGTTATCTGTTAGGAATACAACACAACTGAAAAGGGGCGAAACAGAGCTAAAATAGAGCCAAACAGAGCGAAATGGTGGAGCTGCGCAGTTTGCTCGCCGACGACGCCCAAAACGGCGCCGACGGTGAGATTTACCTGAGAAGACCGAAAAATGACAGAAAAGCTCGTCGACAGCACCCTCGAGCTCGCCGACGGCGCCCGGGAAGACTATGGAGGACTTTTGGCGGTTATGGGCCGAAATTCAACGTATTTGGACGCTTTTTGAAAGGACTCTTGTGGCAACTCTTCAAACTTCATCCCTACACTTTAAAAGAACAAATTTAGATTAGAAAAAGGGGGTTTCTTATGAGAGGAATGTTAGGAAAAGTGTGGAGAAAGTTTAGGGTTTTTAGAATAGGTGTAGAAATGTAGATTTCTACCCTTTTGGAGAGATTGAAGAGGAGATTTTTAGAGAATTTGTAAGGAGATGTTCTAGCATTGCATGGATCGGCGGGAGACTTTGTGGGAGAGATATTTATCTTTCTTTCAAAGGCAAAAAACTAAGTATTGTGTTCTTCATTATCTTTTGAATTTTGTAAACACTTATCTAGTTGATTTACTTTAGTTAAATGAAGTTTCCGTTGTGTTTATTCGTGCTTTGTGATGGGCTTCTCTTACTCTCTCTTCTTGTTTGGAAATAATGGTATGAAAAGATTATGCCGTTATTTTCATTTTACTTTTCTTTTGTAATTAGGAGAATTCATGTTTAGGATTTTTTGATGCATGCTAGAAGCGTATTTAATTATCAATGTAATGGTTTTTACTTGCACTTTACTTACATTACAATAAAGGTCCGTTGTAGTGTTAAAATTCGTTATAATTGCATTAAGACTCGAGAGGGCTGTGTAATTCTCAACAAAGTAGAACTACATTCAGATTCCATGGATGGTTAAGTTCATGGGAGTTAAATGCAAATAAATAAAGAAATATACTTTGATGGGCGTAGAATTGGAGATTTTAGGGTGGCAGACTAAAATCCCCAATTTGGTCATATTGTTTGAGTACTGAAGCAGAGATGTTAGCCCTCAGGAGAGGGGAACGTGGGAGCTCCGAAGTGAGAGCCGGTATCCT
>NW_018164843.1:10513-10729 GCF_001263595.1 Phalaenopsis equestris | reverse complement strand
CCTAGCCACGGATTCAGTAAACAAGCATAGGATTAGTCAATGTTCTTTATGGTAAGGAATATGTTTGCTCCTATTTGGCACATACAATATTTAATGCATCTCATTCCTTTACATTATCCAATTCATTACATAAGAATAGTAGTTTTTAATATCTCAAAATTCTCCAAACCAATTCATCCAAAAAGGGTTATCTTTAGAATTAATATTTGCATTTAG
>NW_018164843.1:8093-10442 GCF_001263595.1 Phalaenopsis equestris | reverse complement strand
ACTAAGGACTAATAGTAGTAGATTAGAATTTAACTAAGGACCTCTTACCTCGCTTCCCTGTGGGATCGATAAACGGGACTCCACTAGAGCCCTATATTACTTGAGTGATATGTATACTTGCGTTTGAAATTGTGACTTTACAAAATCATTATAAATTAATAAATCGGGGTTCATAAATTCTTGAATATAAATAGTCGTATCAAGTTTTTGGCGCAGTTACAGAGTTGCCGGAGATTTAGATCTTCTAGTAGTGGTGTCAAATTCTTGTATTTTTAGGTATATAAAAAGTCGCTGTCAAGTTTTTGGCACCGTTGTTAGGGAAACTTTAGTAAGAACTTTAGGAGAATTTTAGTTGAAGTAATTAGGCTTAGACTTGGAAAACTGTAGTGTCGTAAAAAACTGTTTTGTGTGAAAAATGTTTTTATATGAAAAAGTGTTGAAAAAAAAGTTAAGAAAATTCAATAAAAAAATTATTTTTATAAAAAATAAGGTGTTCGTGAAAATGTTTTATTGTGTTGAATATATTTCATCTGTTATTTGTTTAATTATTAATATATTATTTATTGTGTTGCGTATGAGAAACAAAGGATCTGCATGACTTGTGCCTTATGATCCCAAGTTTGAAAAAAAGAAAAAAAATAAAAATACAAAGAGGACTCGAAAAACTAGAAATGGAAATTGAAAACTTTCAAGATAATAACTTGAAAAATCATCATACTTCATTGAGGGATTACGTAAATCCTACGACAGATGAAATTCACTCAAGTATACAAGACCCTATCGTAGAAGCTAGCTCGTTTGAAATAAATCCTAAGATTATCTAACTGGTGCAAAACAATCAGTTTGAGGGAATTTCTTTGGAGGATCCCTATTTACACTTATCAAATTTTATAGAATTTTGTGCTATATTTCGTTATAACGGTATGTCGGACGATGATGTTAAACTAAGGCTTTTTTCTTTCTCACTAAGGGATAAGGCTAAAATGTGGTTATACTCATTAGCACCTGGCTCTATTAAAAATTGGAAGGAGTTAACTCAGAAATTCCTAGCTAAGTATTTTCCACCTTCAAGGCTACTAAAGCTTAGAAACGATATTGTCTCATTTTGTCAGTATGAAGGGGAATCAATATACGAAGCCTGAGAAAGATTTAAGGAACTCATATCCTTAGGAAGTGTCCACACCATGCGTTAGCAGATTGGTTAATAATTCAAACTTTTTATAATGGATTGGTTGGATCTCTTAGGTTTATAATTGATGTTGTTGCTGGTGGATCATGAATGTCAAAATCCTTTGATGAAGCATATGCATTAATTGAAGAAATGGCTCCAAATGAATTTCAATGGCCCTCTACAAGGGTAAATCCTAAAAAGGTAGCCAGTGTTTATAATAAAGATGAGATTTCAATTCTTGCATCTCAAGTTGCCGCAATATCAATTTGGAATGAACCAGCCTTTACTCCAGTAAGTGAGGAAAGTTCATTAGGGCATATGATTGATTCTAACTTATCATATGAGACTTTAAATACCATAAATAACCCATATTCTAACTTTTACAACCCAGGTTAGAACAACCATCCTAATTTTAACTGGTGTCATACTACTTCGGATGGAAACGAACAATGGGAAAATCATCATGCAAATCCTAATAGAAGTTGGAATAATCAGGGGAACACAAACTATAAACCTTCATATCCATTGGACTCTAACAATGATCAACAATTTGAAAATAAGAAGATGTCTATGGAAGAAGTGGTATTGCAAATGGGAAACCAGTTGCAAAGTCAAAATACTGTGATTAAAATCATAGAGAATCAACTAGGATAAATTGCTAATTCACTTAGAAATAGACCCCAAAGAACACTTCCTCACAACATTGAGATCAACCCTAAAGAGAACACTAATGAACAAGTAGAAGCTTTCCAATTAGAAATTGGAAGAGAGATAGAGGATGTGTTTAGAAAAGGAAAAAATGCTGTGAGAGAAATAAAGGAAATTAATAGACCTGAAGAACATGTTTCTAAGGATTTGGAAAAATTAATATCTCCAACTAAAATCAGTTTGGAAAGAACACCACCTCCATTTTCTCAAAGACTTAGACAACATGAGTTGGATAAAAAATTTTCAAAGTTCATGGACGTACTTAAGAAGTTAACGATAAATATTCCTTTCACTGAAGCTTTGAAACAGATGCCAAGTTATGCAAAATTTATGAAGGAGATATTAAACAAGAAAAGGAAATTTGGGGATTACGAGACAGTTGCACTAAGTGAGGAGTCGGCCCTATACTTCAAAAAACATTTTCTTGGAAACTTAAGGATCATTGTAGCTTTACAATTCCTTGTGTAATT
>NW_018164843.1:4227-4655 GCF_001263595.1 Phalaenopsis equestris | reverse complement strand
ACAAAAACGGTGCAATTTGGAGCAAAAACGAGCAAGAAATGAAATTTTGCCCTATCACCTTTCGATAAGTCTTTCGATGCTTAATCTCTTTTAAACTTCTTGCATATTTTTGAATGAGATTACACTTTAAAGGAAGGTTGTTTTAACGCTTATTTTGTAGGGCTATCTGTTAGGAACACAACGCAACTGAAATGGGGCGAAACAGAGCTAAAATAGAGCCAAACCGAGCAAAATGGTGAAGCTGCGCAATCTGCTCGCCGACGGGGCCCAAAACGGCGCCAACGCTCAGATTTACCTGAGAAGACCGAAAAATGACAGAAAAGCTTGCCAACAGCACCCTCGAGCCCACCGATGGCTCCCGAGACGACTATGGACAAACTTTTGGCGGTTATTGGCCGAAATTCAACTTATTTGGACGCTTTTTGAAA
>NW_018164843.1:0-4127 GCF_001263595.1 Phalaenopsis equestris | reverse complement strand
GCCAAAACGAGCCGAACATGAACGAACAAATCTTTCTTCGTGTTGTTTGTGTGTTGAATCCAAATTTATCCTATAAGACATGTCCAAGAATCTTAATGGTAGGAACCATGAGAAAGAGGTACAGAGAGAGAAAATACACGGTGATTTCCCTCTCTAGGTCGAATTGGGGTATTCCCGGGCTCCGTGGCGTATTTTATATTTTCAAAATAAAGGTTACAAAAGAAAGGGAGAGTGAGTTCTCCCTATAGAAGATGGGTCTAGAAGGAAGAGCCCAAAATCCCTTAAAACATGGCATGATTCCCTTATTTATAAAAGATAGAGATACAAAAAGTAACATTACATATTTTACCCTTGCTTTAGAGGGCTTGTACATGGTATTATGTTCTTTTTTATTTGTATGGACCTTTTTTCTCTGCAAGGCCCTGGACCTTGGGTCAGCTGATAGAACTAGATTTGATCCGCTTTTGTCTAAACACTGGTTGGCCTTCGCTCTAGCAAGTTTGTAAGTTTTTTAGCTAGTTTCGGTCAGCTTTAGGGTGATCAATCGGCTTGCCTGATTGTTCTTCCTTGGTGATCTCTGATGATCTTAGAGGGAGCTGTTAAGAGAGCTTTGCAATGTTGCTTGTGAGATTGTTGGGGTTGTTATTCTTTTGTTTAGTAGTTGGCGTGAATACTTATCTCCTGTTAGTCTGGGTGACTCTTTGGACGTCTGCACTTCATCGGCTCGTAGCCCTTTGGTTGGCTAGCTATCAGTCAATTGGATGGTCTTGAGTCGGTCGGATTCTGAGGCCTCATCGATTTTTGTCAGAGTGAGGATCATCATCATATTTCATTTGATCTAGACCATTACATTGTCTTGAAATTCCTCAATTCTATTGACACTTGATAACAATATATGTGATAAGAACAAGAGTTTTTTAATGCAATAAGTTGAATCTTTATAGTCATAATTTAATTTGATCACTAAATTACCTGCATTTTTATGCCAATGACTCTTATATATATCGTGTAGTGATGTTGAATGTATGTTTCTCCTTGCATCTGGTCGGCTTCTTTGAAATCCTAATGGAGCAGGGTTAAGATTATATGCCCATACGTTACTCTTGGGGTAAAGAACTAGTCCTGGTTGGAAGGTGAGTCGATGAATAAGTGAGATAAGAAACTTGCTAAGGAGCTGAAGCCAGAGTCATCCAAGCAAGTGGAGTAGGAAGAGGAGTAAAATTCGATCTGGGAGTCTCCAAAGAAAGGTTGGCCTAGCACTGGGAAGGAGAGCGGTGGTTCTTTGGCTAGTCCTTAAACTAAAACCTCTGTTGAGGTCTCCTGCTGGCTAAAATTTGTAAGTAATTTTCAACTAACTGAAGTGCCAATAATTTGTGGAGGTGATTAGCCAGTCGGAGAGAAAAAAGCTATTGATGATTTTTCATCTCTGAATTTTGGCGGAGCCACTTGGTCTGAGGTCGAGAGGATAGTGAGTATGTATTATTATTAGTTTTTTCTTAGGAAATATATATTTTTCTTTCTTTTTATTATAAATTCTTACTTCTTGAAGTAGATGAGGATGCTTGAATCGGGATTGTCCTTGTTGGCGATGACCAAGATCAAACTATTGTAGCGGCTTTTGTGCTCCAAGCATCAGCTGAAAGCAATGAAAACATGGTCATCTACTCAGCTGACGTCGTCAATACTTGTAAGGAAATGGTTGAGGGATGCAGGCTGTCCCCGAGGACATTGACCCGTCACTTGGACAAAATGGAGGTTATTTTGGCTCAGCAAAAGGTGGGCTTGTGTGAAATGTTGATTTGACTAGAAAAGTTGTAAGGGGTGAACCCTTCTCACTGTCATGAAGTGTCTAAACATAGAAAAGATTCCTTTCTGCAAAGGGCACACTTTAATATCAATTGAGGGAATCAATTCAAGCTCGGAAGTTAGATGTTGTATAGGAGATTAATTTGGAAGGGACTTGTCTTGGCCAATGTTCTCGAAGACCAATTTGTAAAATAACTTCAGTGGCATTGAAATAAAATTTTCATTTTAATTTTCTTCTTGATTTTTGTGTTCATGTGATGATTTTCTCTTGAAATATTCGTGTGACGTTTCCACTTCTGTTGCGTCCCTAAAAATAGGGGATAAACTATTTATTTATGTGCATCCTGTCTTTTTCTCTAGGCTTCTATAGTTTGGTTGCCTTATTTAGTTCTTTCTTCCTATTTTTTTGTTGGTTGCAAAGCGCACTCCTCAAACCTTTAGTTTGTAGCTGTGACCAAGAAGTTAGTTTTATCGCTGTCAAAGGTACCTTTTATAGAGAAGGCTTTTATTTTTGGCCTGACCTTCATGTTTTAGGCCATTTACCTACATGAGAAAGCAACCAATTTGTTTCGTGATGACTTAGTCATTTACAGAGGCTAGTTAAGGTATGGGGTTGTGGCTGCCTCTATTCCATGTTCTTTGAGTGTTCTTAAATCCGTGTGACATTATTTCAATATAAATTAATCCAAACTCTATTACGGTGATTATCTTATGTGGTTTTCTACTTGTAAAATGGAATTTTGTGGTTGACGACTTGTTTAGCTTGGGATAGTCGATCGATTCTAGTTTTCAAGCTTAGAGAACAAACTTAATGATTAGAAATTCAACTTCTTCATCACCTCATTCTGTGTGATTTGGGTATCAAGGATGTTCCAACAGGATATCCTTCAAGAGAAATAAGGCGACAGACTATTCTTGGGTCAAGAGAATTGAAATCAACAGGCAGCTCCTGAAAGTTCCCCAATACTTAGATCTGGTGATTGCCAACATTGTATTATTTCATGTGGTGTTTAGTCAAATGACAATAGAGTTTTGGGCTGCCTCTGACCTAGAAGAAGCCAAACATGATGTGGCAATTGCCACTTGAACTTCCCAGTAGAAAGCAAAAGGTAAGGTATGAGTGAAGATAGTTCTTGCGCACAAAGTTGTGGCGACTAGAAGAAGGTTAATGGAGGCTCATGTCAATGGATAGTGTAGGTTCAGAAATTTCTTTCTATCTCTGCAATTATAGTTGTAATCCAGATAATTTCCATTAGTGAGATAAATAATATAAAAAGGATACCCTCAGCTTTCACTAACTCTTATCTACTAGGTGCAGCTTTTTTTTGGTAAGGGTTGTCGAGAACTCAGAGAGCCATCTAGTCGTTCAAAGAAGAGAAATTTTAGGAAGGGACCTCAGAAGAAAGGGTGAGAACATATTCTAATTCCACTTCCTTGATGTTATGTTCCTCAAATTATTTTTTTGAAGTGAGTTCAGTTGGCCTGCCCGGTCTAAGTAAGAGACTGGCCTAGAGGCGGCATCTCACAAGGAGGTGCAATATCGAAAAGGGAAGGGGCTTGTATCTAAGTCTACTCCTACACCACCTCCCTACAATCCTAAAAAGGAGTAAGAGTTCCACAGTTGATTGGGTTCCATTTCAAAGCAATTGGGAGAGGATATGGAACATCTTCGATGGTCGGTACACTGAAATCGATCGAAAGGTGGATTGGCATGATGCCTCACCATCAGCTAAAGTTTACTCATTTGCTTTTGTAGAAGTGATTTGATTTCAAGATTTTACCTCCCTCGAAGTTCTTGAGCATTTAGAGCTATATACGAAGGCAAATCACTACCATCTCAAGGCATGGGACACTTTCCACCTCCAATCGATGGTGATCAACCAAGGTGAAATGAAGTGGGTTGCCACTTTAGAGTGGGTTGATACCTTAATTATACTTGATAAGAAAGTAGATAAGTGAGTGGCAATAACCGAACGAAAGATGGAAGAAGCGAAGGAGGATAATTTTACTCTGTTGGACCTTTTTTTTATTATCCACAGAAGGATCAGGAACTAAAAGCAAAGATGGCGGCCATGAAGACTAAAAATGACCTTTTCGAGATGCTTCCCTCTCATCCATGACAACAGAATATCTTGAGCGAGTAACTTCAGGTCAGTAGTGTCATAGTGATCAACTGGTTCATTTGGTCGGGCCTTGTAGACATGAAGTTTATAGGCTTGTATGAATTTATTACAGTGTATTCTAGCTCGAAGGGATCCTTGAGAGACTACTCAGATGTCGAAGGCGATTAAGGGCCCTCTACTTTGACCTCCAGTAAACTT
>NW_018164842.1:869955-880377 GCF_001263595.1 Phalaenopsis equestris | reverse complement strand
GCGTATAAACTTATGCAAAAGTGTCATTGATGCAAATTTTTTTACTTATTTTTTTAAATAAATGTGTTAGCAAATCTCAGAGTATGACTCATTTTTTCTTTTATATAATGATGGGCATCATTTGTTAAATAATTCATTCCTACCTCTAACCATTTGTCTGCTGCGCTCAAAATCATAAATGTGTTATTTTGTATCGTGAAAACGGCTTCAAGAAATCTCATTCAGTGAGATACCCTACATCAATGAGATAATATTTCCTTGGATGTAAGCAATATTAGGATATCACATCAAATGTAATTTGAATTAATCTTGTTACTGTGCTGACCGAAAAACGACATTGGGAATTTGTGTTCAAGCATCCGAGTTGCAAATTTGAATATGCGACTATCACGAGCAGCGTTTTATTATTCCACCATTAAGAAGGTAAAACAAATGTTGAAGTCACATACTGCCAATATATTATGTGTTAAGATTTTGTAGTATTTGATATATGTGCTATTGTCATTGTTGCCAACACGTCCATCGACATGTGTGCCATCAATGGCTTAAATACAATTGTGTTAGAAATTTTTATTTGGTCATTTATTTTATAGTAAATGTCAATGAAGTAAAAATATCATTTAATGAGCACCTTAAGGAATGACATGTTGTTATGTTTTCTCTTGGCGCACGCTCAAAAGTGAGATATATTGATTTGGCAATATTTGATGAAAATCTTATCCACAAGTTAAGACCAATGTTGAAATACCAACTGATAGTCTTGGTTGAGTGTTGCAATTGCTTGGAAGTATCATACATGGACTTGCGCCACAATATCTATTTTTTTTTTTGGCGTTGCGCACAACGTACATTTGAAATAACATTGTTGAAATGATACAAAAAACATTTTCTACTTACCAAAAGCTTCTCTCCACCTTTTCGTAGATGCATCTATTATTTTCTTAACAGGATCCCACTATTATTCTGTTGCTCATTGCTTTAATTCATTTCACAGTTCTAATTTTTTTTAGTTGATCTCATTTTTTTCAACCGACTTTTAACATATACTTGTCCCGTGTTTTTATGAATTTTTTTTGTTATGTTTTGTCATCTTTCTTGTTAAAATGTGTAGTGGGTCTGTTGCCTAATTCAAACTCCTTTTAGCATAAATCACAAAAAATAATCTTGACCTCCCTCTCCCAAGTGATTGATATATCACAATCTTTTTATTTTCCTATCTTGTAAGCTATAACAAATTGAAGTGTTATTGTAATAAAGATAGACAACTTGAACTGAATTTTCCAGATGTAAAGACATAATGGTAAAAAAGGAAGATAAAATGGTAGAAAAACTACAAATTATGATTATAAGTAAGAATCAATTATCAAATAAAAAAAATATAAAAGTTTAAAAGGGCCAAACAATCGAAGTAGAGCTCAGTGAGATCATTTTGTCAATGATTGCCCCATCCTTTAAATATATCTACATTTGGTTTAGAAACATGGGGTACAATATAATATGCTCAGTAGCGGGATAAGATAGTATCTAAGGAGTGTGTCATATAGGCTACAAAATGTACAGAATAGCAGACAATATTTATAGAAGATTATGAAGTATCTATTGTTGAGTGTATCGTGTAGGTTTAGATATAAAAAAATATAAGATGAAAATACTTAAGAGTAAAATGTGGTAGTAACTGAGATGAATCATAGCTGATAATCGGTTAACAACACATGACTAAGGAATGCAATGACAACAAAGGAATAAAGACAGCTATATGAATCACAACTTATAATTAGTTGAGCTTTTTGTAAGTATTTTTTTCATAGCATAGTTCTACAAAACCTTAAACCTTTGAAGATATGCCAAACAACGCGATCGTCATCCACGTTATAAATAATATATCAGTGCAATTATCATATAAAATGAACATATTATCATGAATGCATGACAATTAAATAACCTTTTATCTGTATAACTTTTGATTTATTAGTACATGTCATGTTTTAGAGAAGTGCATGGATAAACCAAAATAAAATTGCAAAGAGTTTATGTAAATGGCCATCACTGTGAAAATTTGAATCACTAATTTAGGTAGAACATTATAATAGATCAAACTCAAATGAGACTAGAACAATTTATCATCAAAGCTATAATTGACAATAGCACCTTTGCACTGAAATAACGATTCAAGCACCCATAAAAATTATAATGGACAAATCTCAACAACATCCACAATATCAAGCATTTGGGGCCGAAAATCACATAGCAGACAACTTCGATAATCTTTATCAACTAAGCTAGTTGGAAACCACATAACAAGCATTTAGAGCTATTTTAAAACTCCTCATTTTGTATTCAATCTAAAGTCTCACATGAGGTATTAAATATATGCATCACAAATCAATCTTTATCATTTTCGTTTCCTAAACATATACAGTTTGCTTTCACATCATTAGAGACACAAGAAAAAGCTGAAAATCATATTTTATCTACCCAATCAATGCATGCTTACGGGAATGATATCATATAAGAGCTTTTACATGCTACTCAAATAAATTCATTGGCAAAATACTGAAAAATTCTTTTATTTTTCACATATATCAAATTTCAGAGTTTCATATTTTTCACGGACACTAAAAATTACTTTTGAGCTTCACATTGATCAATAAAAAAAAAACACAAAAAAAAAGACCTCGACCCCCAAAACATCTTTTTGTTTTTCACGTGCAACAAAAAAATGGTTTCATTTTTCATATAAATTAACTAAGAGAGATGTATGAAAACCCCTTGGCACTAAAAATAATCCTTTTGTTTTTTATGGGCAACTAAAAAAATCTATCATTTTTCACATAAATCAACTAACAGAGATACAAAAAAAGCCCTCGACACTCAAAAGATCATTTCATTTTTCACGGATCTAAATCAACTAACAAAGATGCGAAAAAGCCCTTGATACCGGAGATAACCTAAACAACAATAGGGAAAAAAAGTATTATTAATTAAAAGCAAATAAAAGGTTACAACTCACACATTGAAAGGGGAATAACAACAAATACAATACAAAAACTCACACTAAGGCGGATTTAAGTTGGTGGTGGTGGCGTTAGGGTTTGGAAGTGTTGGTAGTAGATTAGGATGGTTGGGTGGTGGCTGGAAGGTGGTAGATGTAACAAGGTAGGGCTTTTGGGTGGTTTTTTTAAGGGTGACAACAAGCATTGGATGGCTGGACAACAATTTGATAGCAAGGGGAAGGGCTTGTGGGTCTGCCGGGGTGATGCCGGATGGCGAGATAGGGGCAAAACAACAAAAGGAATGATTGGCGGGCTGCGACATCAAAGGTGGGGGTCTGGGACAGCAAAAACAACCAAGTGGGTGGATGGGATTGCGAGGGGCATCAAAGGGGAAAGGTGGTGGATTGCGGGACAACTGAGGGGTGAACTGTTCGGGGACTACGACAGCGAGGGCAATGGTTGAAAAGGTTGTAGAGGAGTTGGGTAAGGACAAATATCCCCGCAGGATCGAAATACAATTAGAGCACCACTCGATCCTTAAAGGATGGTACCAACCTTCTCATCTTGAGATGCAGCCCTTGGAAGGGTAAACGCCTTAGAGGCCACAATCTGAAATCAAGAACAATCAAAATCCCCCCTTTAAACAAGCACACAAAACACTCACATATATAATAGATAGGAATAAAAGGTCATAAGAAACAAATAAAATAAAAAGGAAATGTAATATAATAGGAAAGAAAAGGCTAGGATAGGAAAGGGAGGTGGGCAAGGAAAGTGATAGAAAGGGAAATGATCAACTAGGAAAGGTAAAAGTGTTGGACCGTGGTACTGTAGCAGCTATAGTGTTGCGTCCTGATAAGCTTCCACGTCAATCTCCCATGGTTGGGGGGAGCTTCGACTTCATTTGTCAAAGCTTCGGGGTCATTGTAGTACAAAGTCGGGTCCGCAACATTGAACATAGTGGAAACATTGTAGTCTCATAGCAGATCAATCTTGTAGACGGTCATTCCACAACACATTTTGATAGGATAAATATGCATCATGTTTTGGCACATCCTAAACTGGAGCAGTATATGGATATAAGTTTCCACAAAGTAACTCTGAAACATGTTTCTTCCACTTCTCATACTCAGCGGAATGTAGTTGATAAACAAGTATGTAAGGTGAAATCAACTCTGAGATAAAATCTGTAGCAACCACTTAGGAGAAACATCTTCACTGATAAGACCTAGAACCCATTGAAGAATTTACTTCCCCATTTAGCTCCTAAGACGAATTTCAAGGTTGGTGTTCCTCCCTCCTTCTTGGACATCTGATGGGTACTATGTTAAACTGAATTTAACATCTGAATAACTTATTGTAATTTTTTCGACGTGGCACAAAAGTGCTCCCTTTTTGACTTGCTGGACCTCTCTTAGTAGGTGCAACTCAGGAATGAGTTTATAGATATGAATGGTCTGTAGTTCTCTTATTTGAGATTGTCCCGTGTCTGATATCAACTCCTCAAACTCACGACCCTTTTGGACATCCAAGGTCAGCCCTGCTGATACTTCTTTCAACGTTTGCAAAATGCTAGCTCGAGGCACCACAATCTCGCACTCTACTAGAACGCCCATTACATCAGAGTCACTAACTTCTTGAACAACCACTGTTACCTCAGTTGGAATCTCTATCCTGTGCTCAACTGGAATCGATATCTTACCTTTCTCGTTGGCTTAAAATTAAGAATCCTCTCCGAAGTATTCATCTTCTTTCGGGTCCCATTTATTTCTTCCTGGTTGTGCAAACTGATTGGCTATGCCCAAATCTGTGACACCCGCAACACATCCTGGTTATGACAAATTTAGGGATGCGGATTAGTTCCACATGTTCTTCACTCTAAATCAGTTTTTCTTTTGACGGGATTTATCATGGGTGTTCTCTTGGGTGTACTCTGACTGTAAGATCCTGAGGTTGAACTCTGCTTGTAAGAAGTGGTCGCTCGGTGATGTGGTCTCTCCATTTCTGAAGGGTACGTGCACTATTTCAGTAGTAGAAGTAAGATGGTAGAAACTGGCTCTGTATCTCTCGTTTCATCTTCAAATTCTCCCGTTCTCCATATGTTGATTCTTCTCTCAACTTCCTCTGATATTGAATTCCAAAGCGTCGTAGCCAGTCTTCTCCATCACTAAAGTTTTTCCTATGAAAGGGATTCAGATCCTCGTCTCTTGCTCCCCTTTTATTATTCAGATCCCGGTCGAGGTTAATCTTCCCCTGGGCCCTATTATCCATCTCCGCTAATCTTTGTTGCAGACTACGGATCTCCTGTTGTATTACATCATGGGTGGGGTCTGGTAGGTATCCCCTTGGGAGCATGATTGAAGGTTTGGGATCTGCGAAAGAAGAAAAGAAGAAAACAAAAAATAAATAACCAAAAAAAAAAATGATAATATAGGGAAAAAAAAGAAAAAAAAAAGAAAAGGGAAAGTAAAAAAGAAAAGAGAGAAAAAAATTGGCAGAGTTTAGGGAACCATAGGATAGGGCTAGAGTTAAGTTAACTCTGATACCAAATAATACCAGAGTTATCCCAAATATGAAAGCAAATATCATTACTCAAAAACAAATAAATAATTACAACTTACACACTGATAGGGGAATGACAGCAAATACGACACAAAAACTCACACTATGGTAGATTTAAGTTGGTGGTGTTGAAATTTAGGTGTTTGACAATGTTGGTAGATGATTGGGATGTTTGGGTGGTGGTTGGAAGGTGGTGGTTGTAATAGGGAAGGGATTTTGGGTGTGGCTGTTTTGAGGGTGGCAGCAAGCATGGGATGGTTGGACAACGATATGACAGCAGGGGAAGGTTTCATGGAGCTGCAACGTTGATGCTGGATGGTGGGACAGGGGCAAAACAACAAAAGGAATGATTGAAGAGTTGCGACAGGGTCTGGGATAGCGAAAACAACGAAGCAGGTGGCTGGGATAGCGAGGGGCAGCGAAGGGGAAAGACAGTTGAATATGAGATAGCAGAGGGGAGGCCTGTCCGGGGACTGCGACAGTGAGGGGGATAGTTGGAAATGTTGTGGAGGAGTTGAGTAAGGATAAATATTCATGCGGGATTGCACACAGCTAGAGCACCACTCGATCCTTGGGGAACGGTCACCATGTTGGACGAGTTACAGTGGGAGCATATTTTCGTCTTCGGATACAACCCTCAAAATGAAAAATGTTTTGGAGGCCATAATTTGAAATTAGAAACAATCAAAATCCCCCCTCTAAACAAGCACACATCACACACACACACACACAAGATATATATAAAGATGGCGTTGGCAGCGGCAGTGGGCTCTGCTAGGGTTTCGCTCGATGGCGATTCCCGATGGTGATTCCTCTATTTCTCTATTTCTCGATGACGCTCGCTCGCAGTCGTCCTCCTGTCAACGTCGCTTGCCCGCGTCTTCTCTCCTCACCCGCAGTTGACGACGCTCGCTCGCAGCTCGCATCATCTCTCTCGTACTCGATGACGCCTCTGTCGCCCCTCCCGACAGACATTTTCCCCGAACTCTGCTCGCCTTTTCTTAGCGGCTCGCCTAGAGCCGCTTTGAAGATGGTCTCGACGATCCGTTCCTATGCCACTGCACTTGCCGACGACTTTCCCATTCCTACTCGTGCTCCTCATTCAGAGCCTGGTTTTCGTACTGACAAGTCCTGCAATGTTCCACAATCTGTCCACGCGGCTCTTGAAGATAATGGTGATCACACTTTCATTAAAAAGTTAGGTAAAAAAAATGGAAAGCCTGCTCTTATTCTCACTGAGGTTGAAACCAATACTCTCGCGTCTTCTTGGCGTTTTGCTCTAGTGGGAAAATTCGTTTATGGTCACCAAAAACTTGAGATCATTAGGAAAAATTTTGATGCTATGAAGCTATGGGGCAGTTGGAATATTGACTTACTTGATGGTCGACATATATTTATTTAGCTATCTTACGATACCGATTACACTCGTATTTTTTCTCGAAAAGTTATCAAGATCGACAACCGTTTTATGAAAATTTCGAAGTGGACTGTCGACATTCCTGTTTGGATAAAGTTTCCGGGGTTAAAATTACATTTGTTCAACTTGGAAATTCTCTACTCTTTAGCAACTGCTTACGGTAAGCCTCTCAAGGTTGATAATCTTACGTTTGTAACCACTCACAACGGGCATTGACAAAATGTTGAAATAAAACCACACTTTTCTTATTGTTCTCATTGTAGTATGTTTGACCACAGTTCTACTATTTGCTATCATCTAAGGCTGAATATTGCTAAAGATCAGCCACCTACCATCCCTGCTGAGAAGGTACAACCCAATCCTCTATCCAACACCGCAGTTTCTGATGAAAAACACCATACTATAGATACAGATCCAAACGTGCTTATACAACTCACTGTTGTTGAAGAATACTCACTTACATGCCAAGACACACGAGAGTGCTCATTTGATCCAATAAAAGATTAGCTGGTACAACAAGCAGTTGCTAATGTTCAACAACCTACACATGTTTGACACACTTTAGATTAATCTACTGATTAGGTGAGTCAATCTTCGGATGAGGAATGAAAGGTCTATTCCAGGAGGAAGAAGAAGAACGGAGGCCAACTCGAGCTCGGGAACTTATTGGTTACTACTGGCAATGACACTCATCTTACCAATTTATTAGTTGGCTTCTTTCTTAGAACTATAGGCAGAGACAAGGAAAAATTGGGTCACTCTCTAGCTACATGATATTACGTATTTTGACACTTTTGGTTTTTTCTTTAGGTCTCTCATGTAATTTTCTGTATTCTCTCTTTTTGGAATCATTTGCATGTGGTGGTTATCGTATGGGTGGGGTGCCATGCTTGGGCCCTCCCACACAATTTATCTGTATCATTATTTCTTTTTAATATATTAGCCTTTGAGCTTTCTCAAAAACTTTATATAAATATATATATATATATAATAGAGGCTAATAGATAGGAATAAAAGGTCATAGGAAAACAAAAAAAAATTATAAGGAAAGGTAATATAAGAGGAAAAGGCTAGGATAGGAAAGGGAGGTTGGCAAGGAAAGTGATAGAAAGGGAATGATCAACTAGGAAAGGTAGAAGGGTTGGATCGTGGTACCATAGCAGCCACAATACCGTGTCCAGGTAAGTTTCTGCGTTAGCCTTCGGAAAAAAAAAAAATCCTTTCTTTTCCACAAAGCAACTAAAAAATGCTTTTATTTTCACATAAATCAACCAATAGATATGCAAGAAAGTCCCTTCTTTTTAAGTATTAATAACAATGCAGAAAATTTGAAAAAAATTTCAAACCAATAATGCGATGTTGTAAGGAGAACAAATCTAAAAGCCACACGGAGCGAAAAATCGAAGGCAAAAGTAGTGATGGGGAAGACAAGTGCAAAAAACTTCGACTTGCGTCAAAATAGAGAATGCCCTATGGTGTGATATACTTTCTGCCTTTGATTTTTTATCGGTTAGGCGGGTAATTTCGTGGAGTAACTGAGGGCAGCAATGTCATTTTCAAAACCGTGTCATGGGACGAAGGCTTCACCCTTCGTTCGTAAAACTTCGGTCCGTGGACACAAATTTATAAAAAGCACTCAAAACACAATGACCGAACACCTCCTAGACGGCTTTTCGAAATGGAAAGCAGTCGTGAAGATGCCCCAAAGGCACCCGAAGTAGCTACAACACTTTTTTTTTGTTGTGTAGTGAAAAATAGTTTGATTACAAAATATTATAGAGATAGGTAAGATTGTTGTGAAAGGGAAAATGATATGATTGATAAGATAACAAGTTGTCAATATAACATCTCCCTAGAATTAACAAGGGGCACTTTTGTAAACTATCAATGTTTTTGCCAGATCAAGAAGATGAAGTTTTTGTATTCAACAATAGCATTCTATTGAGTTGTATTGCACCATGTTGTTTCATTAATTATATCATTGACAAGAGCAAGTGTAAAACTGATATTCAATTAATGAGAAAGCATTAACAAATGCGTAAAGTTTTGATTAAGATGGAAATTTAAATTTCAATTTCTTAATAAAATTTCTAAAGTACATGAAGAATCTTTGATTGGCATTTGATCAAGTAAACTTAGGTAACTCATGAACAATCATTAGTAAATGTGCTAATTGACATGGTTCTGGAAGTGTTTGTGGGAACTATGTCAAATGAAAGAGATTAATTATTAATGGTTAATGAAGGTAAAGAAACACGTTGTTTACTTGCTCCAATGCATGACGATTAAAATTGGATATAGATGAAAAAACATGACAAAATTTTGAAGTATGTTGAAAGGAGGATGATCCAGCATTAAATGTTAGTGAAGGGAAGTAAGAGTGAAGGAGAGGGCACAAGGAACATTTCCCATTAGTATTGGACTCCATTTGCTTCAACATTTCTACTATTATTCTTTGAGCCGAATCTCGGAGGGCACAGTGAGAGGAATGTAATGCTTTATAATGATTATGAATCTTTGTAAGACAATGAATACATAATATGTTGACATGAGGCTATGGGACATATATTGTTGAGCTTTAGTCCTCGACCTAATTTAAATCAACAAGAGCAAATAAATGAAAGAAAATAAAATACATAAAAACACATGAACCCAATTGATGCTTATTTTTTATTTTTTCCATAGTAAATTTCACTGTGATAGTGATGAAGTTTTACAAGAGAAATTCGTAGCTTTGGATTTTTATTATTACTTCATAATAAATTTGTAAAGCAATTCTTCCTTTATAATATAAACTTGGGCAACAGAACTTACATGTGAAAGTTTCCACACACAGCATTAATCAGGCTCCAGAAATTTACATATAAGACTTCTAAGAGAAAAAGTTTTTGAGCATGCATGTGCACTTTTTGGAGAGGGGAGAGGGAGAACCATCTATCATATGGAAAGAAGCACCTATATCTAAAGTCTAAAGTCCAAGACATAGAATAGCAATGAATCCAGAGTAAGAAACAACATGAGATGCTAGTATAGATGAGTGAGAATGTTGAAACAATCGATTAAGTCTTCTTGAGGGAGATAGTCTAACTGATCCAAAGGATGAAGCGCCAAAGGAAGTGGATGGTTGGATTGGTGTAGCGGTTTGTTGCAGTGGATGGAAAATTAAATTTCTCTCAGCAATGTTTTAAAGGATGGTTGATATGACTATAATGAGGTGAACATGGATGGTTTTGATGGCCATGATTGTGGTTGCTACCAGAATGGCCATTGCCCTCACCATGAATTCTTTATTCTATCTGTGCAAGTTAGTAGTACTATTGATAAGGGGATAATATGGGAGTGATTTGTTCGATTTGTCTCTTAATGGGCTCTGACAGTCATGGTTATCCTTTTGCTGAAGGAAATCTTATGCTAAAGAGTGTAAATGTGACAGACATTACTTTCTTGAAA
>NW_018164842.1:868884-869686 GCF_001263595.1 Phalaenopsis equestris | reverse complement strand
TGGAATACTCAATATTTCATTGATATGAACGGGGTTATAAATAACCCTTACAAGAATCTTGTAATAGGAAAAATAATAAAAGAAAATGATATGACAGGAAGAGTATAACACCTGATATCTCCAATAATTAATTCATATTAATTATTATGAGATATAGGAAATAACGTAAAACAGGAAAACAAATATCTCATTAATTCTAAGGAAATAATTTACTTATCATAACTCTAATTCTAAGAAAATAATTTATTTATAAGAATAAATTATTTTCTATCATAACTCTTAACACTCCCCCTCAAGTTTAGAATGTATGTTAATAATTTCTAACTTGCTGAGTAGTATTGAGGATTGAGAAGAGTTTAGTGGTTTTGTGAAAATGTCCGCTGACTATTCTAAAGTAGACACATGAGTCAACTTTATCATTCCTTTTTGAACTTTCTCCCGTATGAGATGACAATCAATCTCGATGTGCTTTGTTCGCTCATGGTATACCGGGTTTGAGGCGATGTGAAATGCTACTTGGTTATCACAAAATAAATTGACAGGATGTGAATGCATGATCCCCAAATCTTGCAGAATTGTTCTTAGCCAAATAATCTCGCAACGGGTAGTGGCCATGGACTGATATTCAGCTTCTGCACTAGAGCGTGATATTGTGGTCTGTTTCTTGGTTTTTCAAGAAATTAATGAACTTCCAAGGAAGATACAATACCCAGTAACTGATCTTCGAGTGTCGCGACACCTAGCTCAATCTGCATCACAAAAGGCTCTTAGTTGGGTTGAGCTTTCTGCTGAGAGGAAAATT
>NW_018164842.1:851498-868784 GCF_001263595.1 Phalaenopsis equestris | reverse complement strand
CTCTCCTCACCCGCAGTTGACGACGCTCGCTCGCAACTCGCATCATCTCTCTCTTACTCGACGACGCCTCTATCGCCCTGCCCGACAGACATTTTCTCTGAAGTCTGCTCGCCTTGCGGCAGTGAGTTCTGCTAGGGTTTCGCTCGGTGGCGATTCCTGACGGTGATTCCTCTATTTCTCTATTTCCCGATGACGCTGCTCGCAGTCGTCCTCCTGTCAACGTCGCTCGCTTTTTCGTATTGGCAAATCCTGCAATGTTTCATAATCCTTCCACGAGGCTCTTGAAGGTGGCGGTGATCACACTTTCATTAAAAAGTTAGCTCGTTAAAAAACTTGGTAAAAAAGTGAGAAGTCTGCTCTTATTCTCACTGAGGTTGAAACCAATACTCTCGCGTTTTCTTGGCATTTTGCTTTAGTGGGGAAATTTCTTTATGGTCACCAAAAACTTGAGATAATTAGGAAAAATTTTGATGCTATGAAGCTATGGGGCTGTTTGAATATTGACTTACTTGATGATCGACATATATTTATTCAGCTCTCTCACGATACCGATTACACTCGTATTTTTTCTCGAAAAGTTATTAAGATCGACAACCATTTTATGAAAATTTTGAAGTGGACTGTCGATTTTGATTCAAAAGCGGAGTTCTCTATCATTACTGTTTGGATAAATTTTCTGGGGTTAAAATTACATCGTTCAACTTGGAAATTCTCTACTCTTTAGCAACTGCTTACGGTAAGCCTCTCAAGGTTGATAATCTTATGTTTGCTGTCACCAGAACCTATGTGGCTCGTGTGTTAGTTAAGAGAGATATCACTCAAGCAGCTCCGGATGAGGTATGAATTTGAACCACTCACAAGGGTATTGATAAAATGTTGAAATAAAACCACACTTTCCTTATTGTTTTCATTGTAGTATGTTTGACCACAGTTCTACTATTTGCTATCATCTAAGGCTGAATATTGCTAAAGATCAGCCACCTACCATCCCTGCTGAGAAGGTACAACCCAATCCTCTATCCAACACCGCAGTTTCTGATGAAAAACACCATACTATAGATACAAATCCAAACGTGCTTATACCACTCACTGTTGTTGAAGAATACTCATTTACATGCCAAGACACACGAGAGTGCTCATTTGATCTAATTAAAGATCAGCTGGTACAACAAATAGTTGCTTCTAATGTTCAACAACCTACACATGTCTGACACACTTTAGATCAATCCACTGATTAGGTGAGTCAATCTTCGGATAAGGAATGACAGTTCTATTCCAGGAGGAAGAAGAAGAACGGAGGTCAACTTGAGCTCGGAAACTTATTGGATGATATATTGGTTACTACTGACACTGACACTCATCTTACCAATTTATTAGTTGGCTTCTTTCTTAGAACTATAGGCAGAGACAAGGAAAAATTGGGTCACTCTCTAGCTACATGATATTACGTATTTTGACACTTTTGGTTTTTTCTTTAGGTCTCTCATGTAATTTTCTGTATTCTCTCTTTTTGGAATCATTTGCATGTGGTGGTTATCGTATGGGTGGGGTGCCATGCTTGGGCCCTCCCACACAATTTATCTGTATCATTATTTCTTTTTAATATATTAGCCTTTGAGCTTTCTCAAAAACTTTATATAAAATAGAAGCTAATAGATAGGAATAGAATGTCATAGGAAAATAAAAAAAAATTATAAGGAAAGGTAATATAAGAGGAAACGACTAGGATAGGAAAGGGAGGTTGGTAAGGAAAGTGATAGAAAGGGAAGGATCAACTAGGAAAGGTAGAAGGGTTGGATCGTGGTACCATAGCAGCTACAATACCGTGTCCAGGTAAGTTCCTGCGTTAGCCTTCGGAAAAAAAAAAAATCCTTTTTCACAAAGCAACTAAAAAATGCTTTTATTTTCACATAAATCAACCAATAGATATGCAAGAAAGTCCCTTCTTTTTAAGTATTAATAATAATGCAGAAAATTTGAAAAAAATTTCAAACCAACAATGCAATGTTGTAAGGAGAACAATTTTAAAAGCCACATGGAGCGAAAAATTGAAGGCAAAAGTAGTGATGGGGAAGACAAGTGCAAAAAACTTCGACTTGCGTCAAAATAGAGAATGCCCTATGGTGTGATATACTTTCTGCCTTTGATTTTTTATCGGTTAGGCGGGTAATTTCGTGGAGTAATTGAGGGCAGCAATGTCATTTTCAAAACCGTGTCATGGGACGAAGGCTTCACTCTTCGTTCGTAAAACCTCGGTCTGTGGACACAAATTTATAGAAAACACTCAAAACACAATGCCCAAACACCTCCTAGATGGATTTTCGAAATGGAAAGCAGTCGTGAAGCTGCCCCAAAGGCATCCGTTTTTTTTGTTGTGTAGGGAAAAATAGTTTGATTACAAAATATTATAGAGATAGGTATGATTGTTGTGAAAGGGAAAAAGAGATGATTGATAAGATAACAAGTTGTCAATATAACATCTCCCT
Source organism: Phalaenopsis equestris (assembly GCF_001263595.1). NCBI lineage: Eukaryota > Viridiplantae > Streptophyta > Magnoliopsida > Asparagales > Orchidaceae > Phalaenopsis > Phalaenopsis equestris. Next base: position 866,298 of record NW_018164842.1, on the reverse strand, counting down.
AGAATTAACAAGGGGCACTTTTGTAAACTATCAATGTTTTTGCCAGATCAAGAAGATGAAGTTTTTGTATTCAACAATAGCATTCTATTGAGTTGTATTGCACCATGTTGTTTCATTAATTATATCATTGACAAGAGCAAGTGTAAAACTGATATTCAATTAATGAGAAAGCATTAACAAATGCGTAAAGTTTTGATTAAGATGGAAATTTAAATTTCAATTTCTTAATAAAATTTCTAAAGTACATGAAGAATCTTTGATTGGCATTTGATCAAGTAAGCTTAGGTAACTCATGAACAATCATTAGTAAATGTGCTAATTGACATGGTTCTGGAAGTGTTTGTGGGAACTATGCCAAATGAAAGAGATTAATTATTAATGGTTAATGAAGGTAAAGAAACACGTTGTTTACTCACTCCAATGCATGACAATTAAAATTGCATATAGATGAAAAAACATGACGAAATTTTGAAGTATGTTGAAAGGAGGATGATCCAGCATTAAATGTTAGTGAAGGGAAGTAAGAGTGAAGGAGAGGGCACAAGGAACATTTCTCATTAGTATTGGACTCTATTTGCTTCAACATTTCTACTATTATTCTTTGAGCCGAATCTCGGAGGGCACAGTGAGAGGAATGTAATGCTTTATAATGATTATGAATCTTTGTAAGACAATGAATACATAATATGTTGACATGAGGCTATGGGACATATTTTGTTGAGCTTTAATCCTCGACCTAATTTAAATCAACAAGAGCAAATAAATGAAAGAAAATAAAATACATAAAAACACATGAACCCAATTGATGCTTATTTTTTATTTTTTCCATAGTAAATTTCACTGTGATAGTGATGAAGTTTTACAAGAGAAATTCGTGGCTTTGGATTTTTATTATTACTTCATAATAAATTCGTAAAGCAATTCTTCCTTTATAATATAAACTTGGGCAACAGAACTTACATGTGAAAGTTTCCACACACAGCATTAATCAGGCTCCAGAAATTTACATATAAGACTTCTAAGAGAAAAAGTTTTTGAGCATGCATGTGCACTTTTTGGAGAGGGGAGAGGGAGAACCATCTATCATATGGAAAGAAGCACCTATATCTAAAGTCTAAAGTCCAAGACATAGAATAGCAATGAATCCAGAGTAAGAAACAACATGAGATGCTAGTATAGATGAGTGAGAATGTTGAAACAATCATTAAGTTTTCTTGAGGGAGATAGACTAACTGATCCAAAGGATGAAGCGCTAAAGGAAGTAGATGGTTGGATTGGTGTAGTGGTTTGTTGCAGTGGATGGAAAATTAAATTTCTCTCAGCAATGTTTTAAAGGATGGTTGATATGACTATAATGAGGTGAACATGGATGGTTTTGATGGCCATGATTGTGGTTGCTACCAGAATGGCCATTGCCCTCACCATGAATTCTTTATTCTATCTGTGCAAGTTAGTAGTACTATTGATAAGGGGATAATATGGGAGTGATTTGTTCGATTTGTCTCTTAATGGGCTCTGACAGTCATGGTTATCCTTTTGCTGAAGGAAATCTTATGCTAAAGAGTGTAAATGTGACAGACATTACTTTCTTGAAACTCATCTACACACACTACTACCACAACACCAACACACTATCACACATACCACCTAGACACCACCACCCAACCCACCCCAACCACCCAAAGGCCACCAAACACAATGCATATTTTATCCTAGAAAGAGGGTAACCCACACAGACCAACCATACTGGAAAATAGAGCATGCATAGAGGCCACAAATTAGAATAAGCTTCCCAACCTCCAAAATCAACAGAGATAAGCAAATTCCAAGTCTATTCATTTCAGAAGCCATAAATTCCAAGTCCATTCATTCCGGTGCCCATAAAATTTCTAGTCTATTCATTCTAGGAGCCACAAACCGAAAAAAAATTATGTCACAAAAACACATAAAGCCAGAGTAGAGCAAATGGTACTGTTGAAATTTAGAATAATGTGAAATACTTCAGAATCGCTTAATTTCATTGATATGAACAGGGTTATAAATAACCCTTACAAGAATCTTGTAATAGGAAAAATAATAAAAGAAAATGATATGAAAGGAAGAGTATAACACCTGATATCTCCAATAATTAATTCATATTAATTATTATGAGATATAGGAAATAACGTAAAACAGGAAAACAAATATCTCATTAATTCTAAGGAAATAATTTATTCTCTATTATAACTCTAATTCTAAGAAAATAATTTATTTATAAGAATAAATTATTTTCTATCATAACTCCTAACACTCCCCCTCAAGTTTGGAATGTATGTTAATAATTCATAACTTGCTGAGTAGTATCGAGGACTGAGAAGAGTTTAGTCGTTTTGTGAAAACGTCCGCTGACTGTTCTAAAGTAGACACATGAGTCAATTTTATTATTCCTTTTTGAACTTTCTCTCGTATGAGATGACAATCAATCTCGATGTGCTTTGTTCGCTCATGGTATATCGGGTTTGAGGCGATGTGAAATGTTGCTTGGTTATCATAAAATAAATTGGCAGGATGTGAATGCATGATCCTTAAATCTTGCAGAATTGTTCTTAGCCAAATAATCTCGCAGCAAGTAGTGGCCATGGACCAATATTCAGCTTCTGCACTGGAGCGTGATATTGTGGTCTGTTTCTTGGTTTTTCAAGAAATTAATAAACTCCCAAGGAAGATACAATACCCAGTAACTGATCTTTGAGTGTCACGACACCTAGCCCAATCTGCATCATAAAAGGCATTTAGTTGGGTTGAGTTTTCTGCTGAGAGGAAAATTCCTTGTCCTGTTGTTTGTTTTATGTAACGTAGAATGTGATGGGCTGCTTCTAAATGTGATACTCGTGGTTTGTCCATAAATTTACTTAAGACATTAACTGCATATGTCAAGTCATGATGTGTGATAGTCAAGCAGATTAATCTCCCAACTAGTCTTCGATATGATGATGGATCACTGACATATTCTCCCTCTGATTTGCTGAGAGATAAGTTTTGTTCCATAGGGAAAGTTGCTGGTTTTGCACCGAGGTACCCAACATCCTCGAGTATTTCAAGAGCATGCTTTCGCTGTGAAAGCACAATACCCTGATGGGATCGTGCAACCTCAATACCAAGGAAATATTTCAATTGTCCTAGGTCCTTTAATTTGAATTGGTTCTTCAAGAATATTTTGACATGTTCGATTTCTTGTAAGTCGTTCCCTGCAATGATGACATCATCTACATATATAAGAAGGGCGATGAATTTACCATTCTGGGATCGGACAAACAAAGAATAGTCTGCCTTTGATTGCATAAAATTGGCTTGCTTTAGAGTGGTGGAAAGCTTGATGAACCATTGTCGTGAAGCTTGTTTGAGACCATATAATGATTTGTGGAGTTTACAAACTCAAGTCTCCCCCTTTTTGTCCGAGGCCAGGAGGTAGTGACATATATACGTCTATGTCGAGGTCTCCATGCAAGAAAGCAGTTTTGACATCTAGTTGGTGAAGATGCCATTGCTTGGTTGAAGCTAACGGAAGAAGTAGACGAACAGTTACAAGCTTTGCTACAAGGGCAAAGGTTTCCTGGTAATCTAGCCCTTCAATTTGATTATACCCTTTTGCCACTAATCTGGCCTTGTAGCGTTCAACTGTTCCATCTGCATGAAGTTTGATTTTGTATACCCATTTGCATCCAATTGACATCTTTCCAGGCGGTAATGGTACAAAGGACCATGTGCCATTGATGTTGAGTGCATCAAGCTCTTCTCAGATAGCAACATGCCATTTTGGATCAGAAGCAGCTTCTACAAAGGTGCTTGGCTCCTTTTCAATTGAAAGAGCGGTGCTAAAAGCACGATATTTAGGTGATAATCTAGCATATGATAAGCGTTGGTTAATGGAATGAAGGTACTTGTAGCTTTGGCTGACAAGGAGTTCGATGTTGGGGGTGTCGTAAAGGAAGAGGAATACCAACATGATACTCACATAAATAGTTGTTCTCATTGGTCGTGGTGATGATATTTGTTGGTCTAGAGTTGTGTGTTATTCTGAGGATAAATTTAGAATGAGTGAAGGTGAAGGAGTCACTTGAGGGGGAATTTCGTTGTTTTGAGAAGATGAGATATCTTCTTGAGAAAATTCATGGAATGAAGGCATGTCAGTGTGAGTGGTAATGTGCGGAATTGAAACTTTATCTATAGCCAAAGAAGGGGATGGAATAGTGTTTTCATAGAAAAGAACATCTCGTGATACAAAAACTTTCCCAGTTGAAAAGTCAGACTCTATAGCCCTTTTGAGGGTATGGATATCCTAAGAAAAAACATTGAATGGCCTCGGGATCAAACTTGGTTGGTCGTTGACGGTGTGTTGAAGCAAAATAAAAACACTCAAACACGCTCAAATGATCATATGTGGGTTGTGTTTGGAAGAGCATTTTGAAAAGCCTTTCCTTGGAGAAAGGGTGTTGGTGTTCGATTAATTAGATAGGTGATAATTAGGATTGCATTTCCTCAAAATTTTTTGGGTAAATTAGCTTGAAATAATAAAGACTATGTTGAGTAGGTGACGATGTTTTCTTTCGGCTACGTCATTTTGTTGTGGAGTTGAGACACAATTAGATTGGTGAATGATGTCTTTGTTGAGATAAAAATTTCTCAATATAAATTCAGAACCATTATCACTTTGAATGATTTTGACCTTTAGACTAAATTGTGTTTCAACAAAGTTTATGAACTTGATGTATAAATGTGTATCTGGTTTATGGTTCATCAAATAAGTCTATGTACACCGAATATAATCATCAACAATTGTGAGAAAATACCGTGCTTCTATGATTGAAGGAACTTAGTATCCTCCCCAAATGTCAACGTGAATTAATTTAAAAGATGTTTTTGAGTGAATGGAACTAGTTTGGAAAGATGAACGAGTTTGCTTAGCCAATTGGCAAATTAAACAATAAAAAAATATTACAATTTTTTTTTCTATAATTGGGAAAGGAAACAAGATAGAAACTTTATTAGATGGATGACCTAGACGTTTATGCCAGAGATTTGGGGATGATGAAATAACAACAATGCATTTGTTCTTTTGTGAAGTATCAAGTTAGTAGAGTCCTCTTTTAGTTCTCGTCCCAATCATTTTCTTGGATTGTTGGTCATGTAGTACACAAGTGTCGTTATTAAAAATGACAAGGCATTGTGAATCAAACACAAATTTGCTAATGAAAATCAGATTTAATTTGAAGGAGGAGACACATAAAATATTTTGTAGAACAAAGTCAGCAAAATGAATATTGCCTATGTGTGTGACAGTTGCAGTAGTCCCGTTAGACAAGTGAACTTTTTGATTGATGACACTGAATTTTTTAGTAAATAGGTTGACTGAATATACCATGTGATCCGTGGCTCCTGTATCAAGAATTCAGCTTATTTCTTTGTCAAAAACAGAGGCACAAGATTTTACCTGAGATATCACTCATGACTGATGTACTGCCAACATGATTAGCCATCGAATTAGATTTGTTCTCTGCAAGTAGTGATATGAGGCTTTGATATTATTTGGCTGTAAGGGTGAATGATGCAGGACTCGTTGATGTATTGCTATCCGCATGGTTGGTTTTGGGAGCAAAATTTTTCCGTTCTGATTTATTGCCCGCTTGATTAGTCCTTTGCAGCTTCCTACAGTAATTGATGGTGTGTCCCTGCTATCCACAATAATTGCATTTGAGATGTGCTCGATATGTGTCTGAGGTATGCCTAATTTTGTCATATTTTCCACACTTTAAATGAGGATTTTTAGGCGTGAAAGCCTTCTCTGGTTTTCGTGCAATTATTCTTCACGACAAAAATTGAAGCTTCCGGCTGCGGCGCACTTACATTTAGATTGTTCATGCCGCGCTGCTTTTCCTCTTGGAGCGCGAGAGAATGTGTCTTGCTGACATTGGGAAGGGGATCCATGAGCAAAATTTATCCTCTTATACTAGTGTATGTTTCATTAAGCCCCATGAGGAATTTCATGGTTTTCTGGTTTTGTTGAAACTGCATCGCTTCCTTCATGGTAACACACGTGCATTTAGGAATGTTATGGAGATTTTGAGCTTGGTGTAATAAGCTCCAAATGTCATATCGCCTTGCTTGCAATCGTGGATGGTTTCTTCGACATGGAAAATATGAACGCTGTTGGTACGAGAAAAACGTTCTTTCAAGTCGAGCCAGATTTCATGAGCACTCTCGTTGTATATTATACTTGCTCCAATGTTTTCTGCAATTGAATTAAACAACCATGCCTTGACAAGGTTGTTGCAGCGCCTCGATTATTGGAGTTCTGTGGTGGACGTTTCTGGTGGTTTTTTGACGGTGTCGTTGACAAAACCTTCTCTGTTTTTTATATTGAGAGTATGTTGAGAGCCATCAACATGACACGACTCTAGGAATTGTAGTTTTCTTCATTCAGCGGCTGCGTACAAGCACGAGACCAGGTTGATCTGAATAGGGGAGATAGAATGGGTCGTTCGGATTATCGAATTTGCTAGATTCAGGCTTTGCTGAATTTTGCGTTTTGTCTGCCATGCGTTTTGACTTAGAAAGAAGATAGATTAGGTTTTGGCGTGGAAGAGGAGATGGTAAGACTCAAAATCGTGTTTGCTCTGATACCATGTTAAAACTCAGAATAATGTGGTGGAATAATCAATATTTCATTGATATGAACGGAGTTATAAATAACTTTTACAAGAATCTTGTAATAGGAAAAATAATAAAAGGAAATGATATGAAAGGAAGAGTATAACACCTGATATCTCTAATAATTAATTCATATTAATTATTAGGAGATATAGAAAATAACGTAAAATAAGAAAACAAATATCTCATTAATTCTAAGGAAATAATTTATTTACAGGAATAAATTATTTTCTATCATAACTCTAATTCTAAGGAAATAATTTATTTATAAGAATAAATTATTTTCTATCATAACTCCTAACATTAGCCACGAATTATGCAGTACAGTTGAGTTATAATTGATGATGATATTAGATGTTTTGTAAATTAATCTGAGAGCTTCATCATCAAGATGAATCTGCGCCGTTTTTCTCATTCAGTTTTGCTCTTAAGAATGGGGAAGAAATCTGTAAGTGTACGACAAAGACTTGCCAAACCATTTCTAAGGCTTTTTGAATACATGAATATGATTTTCTTTTTCTTTTTTTTTCCCTCATGCTGTTTGCTCTTTGCAGCTTGCTTTAGTGTTCATGTTCGAGGATCCGAATACGTTTCTTTGCTTGGTGCAAATGAGGTTGATTACTCTTTCATGGGATTACCAGACTTGGATTCCTGAGAACTCGCAGCTGCTGTGGTGAGGATATAATGCATCCATTGTTTGGTAACATCATATCTCAAATTTTTTTAAAGGGAAATTTACACACGATTCTTATATAGTTACATATTTAAACACCCAAAATTTGGTATTTAAACTTATCAGACCTTGGTGCTATAAACTTATGCATAAAAAGGTACATTTAAAAAAAAAAGGACACTGATGGTAGTATTTTTAATATGATGTTAAAGATTTGAGTGGTATGCATATAAATATAAATGTTTAGGTGTTGGATAAGTAAATACATAAGAATTGTGTGGTATACATGTAAATGCCCCATTTTTTAAATGATTAATGCTACTGTGCTCAAGAGTGAGCCCAAACAAGGCCAAAAGAAATTTGCATTATTAACATGTCACATATCATCCATACAATGGCTTCAGAATTTTGTCGTAGGCTCTGAATTGAATAGCATGACTTTTTTTTTTCCCTCTAAAATTGATCTTGCTGCTGATTACAGGCATATATTGAAGACATTTTTTTTTCAGTGGGTTTATTGGATTGCTTATTTTTCTTTTATGGACAAGTTATGATTTGTGGGTTCCATCTTCTTGTTCGCTTCTTCTTTGTAATGTTGCCTATAATTAAGTATGTTTATGAAGTTTTGAGGATATTAATGGATTGGATTACTTTTTTGGGCTACCTTTCATATCATTTTATTTCCATTATTTTTCATTTTACTTCTTATATGTGGTTTTTTTGGGTTGTAGCTTCTCTTCTAGTTGAATTACACACATGCGCGCGCGAGCACACACACACAAGCATATATACTCATACACATATACATATATATACATATACATGTATGTATGTATCTATATACGCGTGTGTGCTCAACCTGTTGGTTGAGAGCAGCTTCTTTAAAGGTCGTAAGTCCCCTCAGATCACGGGTTCAAATTCCTCAGTGTAGGATATGATACTTGAACATTTAACTCATTAGGGGTTACTGGAGGCTCGTATAATAGCCTCTGACAATTCCTTTATATATATATATATACACACACATATACGCGAACCAGGTTGGCTATTTGGTTTGGCAGAATGTGTAAGACCTCCTAAGATCCCGGGTTCGAGACTGTCTGGGACAGTGCACGGGTGTAACACACTTTGCGATACATCTTTCTATTTTTTTAATGCACACACACACACTCAAATCTGATTTACGAATTGAATATGATTTGGGTTAATTAACTAAAGTGACGATTTAATCTTACATATTATACTCGTATCCATCTTTTTATTAAGGCATGAGAGATTGGCACCCTCAAAGTAAAGTTTGTTATGAGTTTCCTAACTCTTATTGACAAAAAATACACAAAAGGTTAATAGTAATGCCTTTACTAATGAGAGCTTCTTTGATTTTAAGCCATATTATATAGTTTTCCAAATCTGTAAAGCAAATTTTAAGTAGTATCTCTTAAACCAAACCAAATTGAACCAATCCACTTTTGGGAGGGCCTCGTAGTCAAAAAGATGAGCAAACTTGTGAGAGTAATGATCCAGCTTTTTTCAAATGCAAGAGAAATGATTATCCGCAATTGCAATATTGGTAATCTTGCACATACATTGAGGGACATTAGAGTAGGATATAAATGACCAATCCCCCTTACAAATAATATCAAAAATTTTGGTGCTGAGAAGTAAGATTTTCCTGCCATGTATTTTATGAAGAGAAGATCTGGAAACCCAGATATAAAAATAAATGAAAGAATATGGTCAAAATTAACAGAAAAGGAGTGACAACCCTTTATTCTTACAGCAGTTTTAGTACAGACTCTCCAGAATGAGAAATTTGGATATAGTCCTGGACTAGAGTGACCCATAATGATTAATGCACCACTTGGAGAGATAGGAATTAGATTTATAGAGAGAAGTTTTAGGATTTTATTCATAAGAGAACATATGTACCCTTGATTCCTAGCTTGAATCTTTAATGTCCTACTTATCAGTTTGTTTGGTATAAATTATATTGCATAAGTGGCTATTGTTAAGCTTAAAAAGAGAAACTAAAATACAATGGTTATGTAACATGATCTATTGTTTGATGGGGCGCCTAGCCATATTCAGATTAAAATATGTAGACTGATGTATGTTAAACTAACACGCTGTTGTCTGTCATTATCAAGTTGATATATAAATATTCATAACATGCCTAATTGACAAGTGTTATTTATCATTCAGATTGATAAATAATTGTTTGGTTGCTCGAGAGGATGAAGATGTAAGATGAGTAGGGGTGTAAATGAGCCAAGCCGGCTCGAGCTCGGTTCATTAACGAGCTCACGGGTATCGAGCCACGAGCTCGTCGAGGCTTGGGTCGCTAGCTCCCGAGCCAACTTGATTAGCCTACCGTTAGTCTTCTCAATGCATTTTCCAATAAGCTGTAGCTGCATCATCCTCCTCCTTCCACCAATACCTTCTGCAGCAAGTGCCATAAAAATTGAATTTTTAGTTCGAGCTTGCAAGCCGCCTCTCGAGCCAAGCTCGAGCTCATATTCTAGCAGATGAGCTTTGCTCGACAAAGACATGGCTCGACTTCACACCCCTAAAGATGAGTATCATGATTTAAGTGAGTTGATTTGGTTGAGTCTTCATATATTAAGCAGGAATTTTATCTTAGAGTTTTACTATTCCGGCATCTGATTTCTTATTCCAATCGTAAATAAAACGTGTTTCATATATTAAAAAGTGGGTAGGTCGGGGTGACACGTGTATGCTCTCGCTGCCCTTACTGTTAAGTGATGCCATTTTTAATGGGTTGTTGGTACTTGGCCCTTCTGTGATTTTTTGGCATGTGGACCGGACTACACATGACTACTTTATATCGTGGTTGGTTGACATTCGTGCATGCAGCTTTGAGTGAATATACTATATGACACGTATTAGTTAACAGTACACTTTGGACAGTGATGGATTCAGAATTTAGTTATTTTGACAGAATATTTATTTTTTATTAGATATATTTTAGTTCCTTGTAATATATATGGTGCATGTAGGACAAGGATACTTGGGTTAGTTGAGCCGGTTGGTGGAGGCCAATATATATATATATATATATATATTGTTAGATAATCTGTCGGATGAATTTAAAATATAATATAAAATTATAATGCATTTGTAATTTATTTAAATCCAATAAATAAAAAAAAGTAAAGTCCTGCATTGATATTACACCGAATCAAATAAATTCAAAATATTTTAAATAAAATATATTATATTTTGACTTAAAACTCATTAATGGCTTAGTTTGTTCTTGGATGAACAGAGAGTTTATTAAATGAGCTAATTGATTTTATAAGAATTAAAATTATTTGCTTAATTAAATAAGCCAATCCTAATGTACGCAATCTACAAGCAAGTACCTTTTGATGAGAAAAATTTGCGTATGTAACAAGTACGCAGGGCTGCGTACATTTGGGTTATAGGGAGGTTACAGGGAGGTTATATGAAGGTTACATGAGTATAACACGGATGTAGCCTCCCTATAATCTCCCTATAACCCCTAAATGTATGCAGCCCTGTGTGCTTGTTATGTACGCAAATTTTTCTCTCTTTTGACATTCTGGAAGAGAAATTTTATCTGAAGATTGCAAGAATCATTACCGCTCAACTATAAAAATGATTATATACAAATGAGAAGCACAATTATAGCTGAAAAAAAAAATGTAAAAGCTAAAAAGTGAAGAAGTTCTTCCTATTTTAGTTGAGGCTTAAGCCAGTTCTTCATGCTTCTTCTTAGTTTCATCATAAAGAAGTTAAGAGGATACATTCATTACTTCTAACTTAGTTTGTAATATTTGACATAGGAGTGACAGATTGTTAAAAAATCAACAAAAATCCTTATTTATCATTGTGGTGAAGATGGAAATTTATAAGTAATTAGCCCTCTGAGGTTAAGAACCTCCTTAATTATTAGTTCAGCTTTGGTTTAATGTAGGTTTTATATGTGGCATTGATATGCCCTAGTTATGATTAATGTGGCACAACAACAATCTTATATCAACTTTTACAAATAATTACAAACACAATAAATGACCTCAAATGGAACCCAAGTCACTTTGACATTTGAATTAAAAATTTTCTCCCATTTCAATTTTTATTTCTTAAATATTTTTACACAACATGAAAGCTTGTCCTACAATTCAATGAACCACATGCACCACATTACCTATGCATGAAAAAAAATATATTTTACTTTTCAAAAATAATTTTGGAGTGATGCGAAAAGGAATGGCGATTCAAAAGGAAAAAAAAAAAAAAAAAAAGTTAAAATAACATATTAGTGTTGATCCCGAGAAGATCCAACGATTTAGAAGAGATGAAGCACGACAAAAAAATGACCCACCAACAAAAACCAAGAGGCCCACTTATCTGATCAGATATAGCCATCTGAGCCAAGTCTGAAAGCTCACCGAGCCATGATAATGACAAAAAGAATGATTCGAGTTTGAACCAATCAGACTAAAACAAACCAGATAAACATCCAAATTGACCATTACAAGAATGTCGAGCGAAGACATCAACTTACCTTCATGTTAATCTGACTCGGGGAAAGGGTCTCATTCCTCAATATCACCAACCATCCCATGAACGCCCCCAAGGCTTCTCATAAGGGACCGATAATCGGTGATAAAACAAAATCTCATAATCATCCTAAAGGTTTCCCTCATCGATGAATGAGCTATATATCTGGTTACGATGATGAACCATCTGCTTGATAGCCTAGTTTCATTTTGTCGATAGGCGCTCCTCATTCAGGAAATCAAGGTCGATAACATACTAAATCAACTGATCGATAAAGCCTAGCCGATTGAGTTAGTTCCACCGATCTGAAGTGAATCAAGCCCAACCAACCAATAACACCGGCTAAGCCTAGCCGACCGAATCGACCTAACCAAGCCGAAGTCATACTAGCCCAACTGATCGAGTCAGAAGGCAACTGAGTAAAAAACTCATATATGTAAAATACCTAGAATATCATGTACAACCCATTAAATCAGGTGCATAAATGTAATATCATTATATTATACAATTCCCTAGAAATGAAGAGACCATTTTATGAGAAAATGGTTAATAGATAAGATGTTTTACTGTTCACTCCACTTTCTCTCGATGACTCTTTTTTTTTCTTACGCTCTATTCTTTGGAATGTGATTTACAGATAGATCCAAATTCAACAGATATATAAATAAATAAAAATTGTGTGATATGTATGCAAACACCACCTTTTTTCTATTCACGACCTTCACCAATAATCTAAACAAGAGCAGGAACCATCCACGAAGTGATGAAACCGGTGACAATCCCTCACAATCACCTTCCTGCCGTAGCAGGCAGAAGCCAATTTCAAAAACAAATGGCAATCCTCACAGACCCTTAAATTCTTAATTATCCGAATAGTTGTTCCTTCCTCTGTGCTTATCAAGCCAAAAGCCAGAGCCAGCTTCTCACTGTGATGTATAAGCCCATTCTTATGCCTCCTATCTCCTCCTTCCTCCAGCAACTCCAAGCTTCTCCATGGATCGTATCCTAATCTCCCTGCCACCCTATACAGCATCTCATAAATCTCCCCGCAACGAGGATGATTTCGATCCCCAGCGAAGAACTCATAAATCTCATTCCTCACTTCAACCGAACTACATCCGGGCCTCTTAGCAATCCCCCTCTCCTTCATCAAATTCCTCACGCTTTCTGCATCCTCCCATCTCCTATTTGCCGAGTAAATGTTCCACAGAAGCACATAGTTTCCACAGCTCTCAGGCTCTAACTCAACAAGATGGCGACCAACCTTCTCCGTGAGCTCAACATCACCATGAATCCTACAAGCATTAAGCAGCGAAGACCATAACACAGGAGTTGGCTCCATTGGCATGTTCAAGATAAGCTGATATGCATCATCCAGCTTCCCTGCCCTGCCAATTAGATCAACAACGCAGCCATAGTGCTCCACCTTAGGACTCAATCCTAACTCTTCTTCCATCATATTGAACCATCTAAGCCCTTCTTCCACCAAGCCCTGATGAGCACATGCCTTCAAGAGCCCAACTATGGTGCAATCATTTGGCTTGATTCCTTCCATTCTCATGTAGTTGAAGACGCTGAATACTTCTTCGGCCATCCCATGCATCGAAAGAACCTCAATCATAGTGCTGCATAAAAATGTATCCTTCCTTGGCGATTGGTCGAACACAGTCTTTGCATCCTCGATGCAGCCACATCGACCATACATATCGATGAGAGCAGTGCTCATCTGAAGGTCGATGGCCATGCGTTGCCTCTTGATGTAGCTATGTATCCATCTGCCAAGATCCAGAGCACCTAGATGGCCGCAAGCTGGCAACACAGCAGTTACTGTAACCTTATTAGGCCTAAACTTTTTAGCCCCTTGCATTTTTCTAAACAGCTCTATAGCTTCTGAAAAGTATCCATTTTGGACATAGCAAGCAATGACAGCATTCCAAGAGACTAAATCTCTCTCTGGCATTTCATCAAAAAGCTTCCTTGCTGATTTACAGTTGCCAACCCTCGCATACCCTGATATCATGGCATTCCAAGAGACAACATCCCTCTTTGGCATCTGATCAAACACCTTCCTTGCCATGTCCACGTCACCCAACTTGTTGCAGTGCATATCAACCATAGTATTCCATGAAGAAATATTCCGATCACGTGAAGGTATTTCATCAAACAGTTGCCGTGCAGCATCAAAATCATGGCTGTGAATAAACCCTACAATTGCTGTGTTCCAGAGAACAGAGTCACGTGTGCGGCAACGATCAAAGATGGACCGCGAGAGGGTGGGGAGGCCAAGAGCAAAGTAGAAGCGGATGAGTGCAGTGGCAATTGGGAGGTGATCAGTGAGCCCTGTCTTGAAGGCTAGTACATGGGCATCGAGGCCGGCGGGAATGGAGGACGCGAATGCAGCGGAGCGGAGGAGCGGCGGGAGAGTGGAGGAGTCGATGGGTACGGAAAGGGAGCGTAAGATAGAGTAGGCTTCAAGGGCGTGAAGGTGGAAGCCGGAGTGGGAGAAGGAGGAGAGAAGGGAGTTGAAGGGGAAAGGGGAGTCGGGAGAAGCGGAGAGGGAGCGGAGGAGCAAAAGAGAGGATGAGGTTGAGGAGAAGTGGAGGAGGAGATGGGAGAGGACGGTGTGTCGGCGTAAGAGGCCGGTCTTAAGGGAGAGAGCGTGGAGTGCACCGAGGTTGAAGGCTGTGGGTGAGGAGCTTAGGGAGGAGACGAGCCATTGCTCGGAAGTGGTTAGGGTTAGGGTTTGGGTTTCAGGTGTGTTTAGGTTCGAGTTGTGCTTTGGAAGGAGGGGAAGTGGAAGAACGGGAGGGTTGCAGGCCATTGTTGCATTTCCGAAGCGCAAGGTTATATTGCTTTTGTGAAGTAATCTATAAATAAATAAATAAATAAATAAAT
>NW_018164842.1:846524-849740 GCF_001263595.1 Phalaenopsis equestris | reverse complement strand
ATATATATATATGAGTGTTTGTGTGTGTGTGTATTCAAATGTATGACATAAACAAAGAAAAAAGAGATATACCCCCCCTAATCACCCCCTATATATCCTCATCCTCGTCGTCCTCCGCCTCTTCCTCCTCCTCCTCCAATGCTGTCTCATTCACTATCGAAACGAATCTAACTCAACCTTTAGCTTGACCTTCATGTTCACCTCTCGCTCTCACCTCATCTGACTGAAGCAGACCTTCATCTCAGCAGTGAATGCGACAACATGCTTGAAGACCTCCTCCTTCTGTGTGGTTGAGGTAGAAGCTGCATATACATTGGTCAAGGGTGAGCATCATAGACAAACCCCTGCGACCCAAGCCCATAGACTCGACCCTTCTTCTTCACTGCAGCAGTTTCCCTCCACAGGTCGTATTGGGAAGGATTTGTAGATCTTAATACCGCGCAATGTCTGGGATCGACTCTCCTTTAACCATTGAAATTTCTCCTGAAAAAAAAAGTTAAATTTAGTTAGAGCTGACATGTATTCACATCAAACTAGCTTAGCTCATGAATTACCTGGGTCGCACGGGATCTGTTGTCGATCCAGCACTAGTCATGCTGCCTCCTGTTGGTACGCTCATGTACATCGATGGTGGAGCGTTGTCGTCCCATTTCTACAGTCTATTCATATAATAAAATAGTCAGATTACATCTTCAAAGTGTAGAAAATTTTAAAGAATGAATGAAATCTTATTAGCCTCCGCTTGTATTATGTATGTGGGAGAGCTTGATTAAAGGGTCTTATGCCTCCACAGTCTGACCACTTGTTCTATTTTGCCCGCTCCTTCTTCTTTTGGAAGTCAAAGGAATCTCAGGCTTAAGCAACGTGAAAAAAAAAAACATCCTCTTTGAGCCACTGAAGAAACTGTCCCGATTTCTGAATATTGCTTAACAGGTCCAGGAGACGATCACTGCATTGGAGAGTGCAGTAAAAACTCTTATATCATATAAATTATTTTATTTTATGAAAATATTTTGAGGTGTACAATTAATCATGTAAGGGGCTACAGGGATTATAATGTTTTGTTCTATGATTAGCTTTACAGTGGGAAACAAAATTTAAAATAAATATATCCGTGAAAGAGTTGGATTTGCTATAGTTAAACACAATACTAGAAAGTGATGATTTAATGGATTTAACGATCTTCGACATACCTAACATTAATATGATGTTAAACGATCCAATTTTGAGCTGACCGAAGGTTGATTTGAAAGAAATTTGATCCAAAATTAATTTTCAAGCGATTATCGTTGTTCTAGCTAAATTCATAGACATGACCTACGTACTATATGTATAACATAAACTTTAAATGTCCTAGATTCTGAACATGTATAACATAAATTTTAAAAACACTAAGCCCTAAATTCACTGACCTACCCTATGTGCGAAATTAGATTGTGGATCAATCCTAATAAATTTTGATCCAACACGGTGTGAATCATTTATTGGCTTAAGCTTTAACTATATATAGGAAATTCTACTCTCAATTCTTATGTAATTACATATCGAACAACTAAAATTTTATTTTTTACAAACTTAGAGCCTTACGTTTATATGAAAAGTTGTATTAAAATACAAAGTTTTAAGTGTAGGAATTTAGTGGTTTGTATGTAAAACTTTTGGCTTTATAATTTTGTCAGCAATTAGAGCTGCACCAACTCTATCTACGGATTTATTCATTACACATTTTGTCTCTGACAAGAGCGACAACAACAAGCCTATATCCCACTATGTGGGGTAGCCTACAAGAATCCTTTTTCTCCACTGCATCCTGTTGAGTGTCAAATTTTTATTTAATTCTGATAGATTAAGATCATTTTTAACTGTCTTTCCTAACATAAGTCGAATCTAAAACTCATACTCTCATAACTAGATCATCAGATGGACGATGTTTAAAGCGAAGACTCTCTCCAATCTTATCCACCACTGGAGTTACACAAACCCTATCTTAGATATATTCATTCCACATTTTCTCTTTATGTGCCAAGCCACTCATCCATATAAGCATTCACGTCTCAGCAACACTTAACTTTGTTCTATGCTTCTCAAAAACTGTTGTTGTAATTTGCATGAATGTCATCCACTACTTTAATCGAGAGTACTCTTAGAAAATATACTTTCCTAAGGTATAATTAACTAGTGATGTTTATCTCTTTAGGGATACCTGACCCAATATTGAAATTAAATCACGTACTTTTAGGACTTCTGCTAAACAGTCTCATAGAGTATTGAAACAAATATTTTGCGACAGGATTTATCACAAGGTAATATTTTTATCCATCGGGGTGATATACTTACTATTCCTTAATGACACATTCGAGAGACATCTCCCAATAATTATTGCTCAACTATTTTCTCATAATCATCATCGCTCGGTTATTATCACATAACCTTCATCACATGATATGCCTCTCTAGACTATCATTTTCCAACAATCATCTATCAACCATTGTGATTTATCATCACCACCTGATTGTTGTTGTCGATCATTATTATCATCTTCCTTTATTTCTTAGTCTGTATTATAATCCCAATAAATCTAATATGTGATCCAAAATTTATAATCTCAAATTTTCTAATTATCACAAAGAGTAGTCTTTCATAACATCACATATGCAACAACTTATTTTAATTTTTGAACCACCCTCCTCTCCTTTTTGTTCTACTTTTCAAGTAATCTCATTGATGTAAAAACAACTTGCATTTGAGTTAATTAAGACAAAAAAAATAAATTAACATAAAAACACAATAATTAATCCTTAATATTAAACTTAAAATTTTAAATTATAAGAAATTATTTGCACGAACATATCTGACTTTTCTCCCTTTATCCATCTAAAGGAAGTGAATATTTTCTAATTCGACAACATTAGAACATGATGGAAGATTTACATATATATCAGTCAATTCTTATGCATTTACATATTCAACACATAAATTTTAATTTTTACATGTATACCTCCTTAATTGTGTATAAAAGGATGTATTTCACCTTTTATAAGTTAAAATAGTACTATTTTAAATGTGATATGAAATATTTGAATGGTATAAATATAAAATGTAAAGTTTATATGATAGATATGTGAATACATTAGACTTTGGTGGTATGTATGTAAAGTAACGTAGGGCTGTCAAAACGGCTCGTTGTTCGCGAACAGCTAGTGTTCGGCTCGTTCG
>NW_018164842.1:836173-845448 GCF_001263595.1 Phalaenopsis equestris | reverse complement strand
TATATATATATATATATGTTATCTTAGATTATATTATTGTCATTATAATTTTTTTCAAATATGGCAACTTGACCTAATCTAAAATAATCTTGATTTAGGATGTCAACTAAAGAAAAAACTTTATTTTTATGATAAAAAAGAGTGTAAAAAATTAATTTGAGCATTTTTTTTAAATTATCATGATTTATTTAAAAGTAAAAAAATAAAATTTTATTAAACACTTAGCAAATAGATTCTATGGAAGTGAGATATTTGTTTGCATGAAAATTAATATTATAATTATGTTAAATTTTCTTTTGATTATTCATAAAATAAAATAAAAATTATTTGATCAAGCACAAATCTCAATGCATAATAGAGTTGAATAACATCTTAGTGTTAAGTTTAGGACCTCCCAAGTTCTAATTTTAGAGAGTTTAAAGCTGAATTGTTGTTTCGACAGAGTAAACCTAACAGTAATTCGATCCGAACTCAAATGTGCATAGACCAAATATGACCATCAACCGTATACAATAACCAAATAATATTGAGTAGCCACCATCGCTTGACCACTACCACCGATCAGCATGGCTAGACTAAGGTGACAAATGAGATTGAGTCATGTCACATGCCACGAATATTTCAATCAATTAAGGACCAAATGAAACTTCAATAAATAATGTTACAGCAAGGTGGAGAAAAATATATATTTTTTGGCAGTAAAAGTCAATAAATTGTGTGGGAAATTTAAACTTTTACAAAAGTACCTATTGGACTTGTCCATCATGTCATAAAAGAATGTAATGAGCACGTGCTTAAAAACACAAAATGTTTGAAAAAAATATTTTTTCGTGAGATATTTAGGGTATGTTTGGGACAGTTGCAGCTTAATGAATAATCTGCTGATAAGCTAGATACGGTGGTTATTATAAATTTTATTTTTTTTGAAAAGTCATACCGCTACCAGAAAGTTGCCACTGCACCTAGATAGATGCAGTGTAGGTGCAGTGTGAAAATACTATTTTCAACGTTTTGAAAACGCATAAGCTGTCAGAACGCGGTTTACCCAAACAGGCTAGGTGCGTTTTCAAAACTTCACCACACCAAATAAGCTGCCCCAAATGGACCCTCATACATACATAGGAGTTTCTATATAAATGTTAGATCATTATAGCAAATGTAGAAACCTCTATAATTTTTTGAAATACTAAATTAACATGATGACATATTTTACAAAGTTATTATTGTTGAATTTCTTAGCCTATCAAATGAAAATATTTTGGAATGAGATAATCCCTTCGTCATTTTTGAATTTAGTCCCCAAAATTATTTAATATGGATTGAAATGGTCTTCGTGGAAGACTATTTTTATTCATTAAAAAAGTCTGGTTTTCAAAGGAATTTATTCTATCTTTTGTTCTCGTCTCCAATTTTAAATAAGATCTTTTTATCTTTATTTCTAACTTAACTTGGTAGGTCTCTATATCTATTTTCTCTTATGTTGCCATTTTATATATCCTTTTAAAATGATAATTAAAATAAAAAAATCATATATAAATATTAATCTTAGGAATATTTACATGTATTAGCTTAATTTATTATAAATAAGGGATTAAGTGCCCATGTTAACGTTTGATATGGAATATTAACTTCTAAAAATAGTTTAGGATTTAGGAAATATGTTACTTTTATATGAATGCTTATAATTTTTTTTTATATGTACGAGGAAGAAGAGAGTATAAGTGCATGATGAAAAAATATAAAGACAATGAAGAAGAAATAACATAGGTATCGCTTAATAAATAATACATATGAGAGAAAAAATAAAAGTACAAAATGAGTGAACACATATCGCTCTACTGCATGGTGTGTAGTAATCTGGTCATTGCAGGGTTGCTCTCGTAGGTGGTGTCGTGGCTTACTATGTAATTGCTCTATGTCATCTTCCTGCCTTGGTGTAGATGAAAGATGCATATTGTCCCCGTTCATGTATGAAATCTACACCATGCCTCAAAAACTGTTGAGCCTGTGAAAGTATCGTTGGATGTGGCATTCAGAATTGTTGTTGTGAAGGGGCACTACTTGGTGTTGCCCATGATGGACTTGCTCTAGTATATGTGGTTATAGTGTACTCGTTTGAAGAATAAGTCTAATGAACATGAAACGGTGAGACTGTGAATGTAGAACTAGAAGGCCTTAGAACATCATAGGTCAGCACTAGAACAGTAGCGTCCTCCTCATCCTGTCACCAATTTGTGACATGTCAGATAGATAGGATGATCACCTCATATGGCTACAAACATCCTCCATATTATCTATGACCTTTTGTTTTGGGCTCTCATTAACAAAGCCCCAAAAAGGCGATAAATGAACCTTTATCTCCGAGATGTAAAGTTCCATGATATTTTCCCAAAAAAATATGTCGTCAAGATTCAATACTAGCCAAAGTAAGTTGCTCCAACTCTTTATAAATGGCCCAAATGCCCAAAAAATTCATTGAAATAGAGGTGTGTTATCAAATTGGATCCTATAGATAGATCCTGACATCACAATGGAAATGGCTACTACTAACTTATGCAATGAATAATAAACTCCTCCCAACTATCAAAAATAGATTTGAGAACCTCTCACCTTACGTCCCATGCCTTCATATGGACGGTAAATTTAATCCAATAATAATCTCTTTGTCTTCAAGTCAATTTGACGTCTAATAATGGGGAGAATGTAGTAGCATATAAATTTAGATATGCACTGAAGGTGTCCACTAGTCAGAATTTTATTTGCACAAGAGTGATGAACAATGACATATGATATCTTCCATGCTCTCAAAAGCCTCTTGCTCCTAGCTGCATGCAAACACCATTGGCATGGTCGAGATAGATGGTCATGATGCATACACATCAAACTTAGCCAAGATTTATTGAAACACAAATTTCAAAATTTAATATTTTTTAGTATGCACCAACCATTTATTGTAAATTATAAGTCTGATTTACCAGCAATTGTCACGCCCTCATATTAAGCATTTGGAATATGCCTTCAGATGTTGTGTCGGCTACAAACATCCTCCATATTATCTATGACCTTTTGTTTTGGGCTCTCATTAACAAAGCCCCAAAAAGGCGATAAATGAACCTTTATCTCCGAGATGTAAAGTTCCATGATATTTTCCCAAAAAAATATGTCGTCAAGATTCAATACTAGCCAAAGTAAGTTGCTCCAACTCTTTATAAATGGCCCAAATGCCCAAAAAATTCATTGAAATAGAGGTGTGTTATCAAATTGGATCCTATAGATAGATCCTGACATCACAATGGAAATGGCTACTACTAACTTATGCAATGAATAATAAACTCCTCCCAACTATCAAAAATAGATTTGAGAACCTCTCACCTTACGTCCCATGCCTTCATATGGACGGTAAATTTAATCCAATAATAATCTCTTTGTCTTCAAGTCAATTTGACGTCTAATAATGGGGAGAATGTAGTAGCATATAAATTTAGATATGCACTGAAGGTGTCCACTAGTCAGAATTTTATTTGCACAAGAGTGATGAACAATGACATATGATATCTTCCATGCTCTCAAAAGCCTCTTGCTCCTAGCTGCATGCAAACACCATTGGCATGGTCGAGATAGATGGTCATGATGCATACACATCAAACTTAGCCAAGATTTATTGAAACACAAATTTCAAATTTTAATATTTTTTAGTATGCACCAACTATTTATTGTAAATTATAAGTCTGATTTACTAGCAATTGTCACGCCCTCATATTATGCATTTGGAATATGCCTTCAGATGTTGTGTTTATTGGACATGCTAGAGCATCATATTGACATTCTCATCCCACTCTGTTGCACGACATGCACGAATGTAATCATTGTGGGATATCCTAACATCAAGAAATGATGCATTATATGTGGGATGCTCTCTAATCAACATATGACCCGAAATCTCATATACATCTATTTCTATTGGTGCATGTGTTTCTGTTTTTGGAGCCACCATCGAAATCATCCCTTGTGTCACTATCCATAAGTCTCATATCATTCCCTCTCCTATGTAATTTAAGTACCGTCTTCTACTATGTCATCAATGTTTAGATTCTAAAAAGGCTATTTGTAGGCATAAATCACATCCAACTAACACTCGCTTGGTAGTTAAAGGAATAAATAAAAATACATTAAATAACAAGTATATACCCGTGTTGACCTTGATGTGATGCAATCGGTTTAATGGTACCGATTTTCTCGCTTCTATTTTTTTTTTTCTTATCAAAAGTCATATTTATATGCATACCATTAAATTTTTTAACATCACATCAAAATATTACTATCACAATTATGATACTTTTAAGAGTATTTAAATTAGATTTAACATAAATTCAACCAAACATAAAAAATAGTTTAGATAAATCCTTTGTTAATTTAAATCCATTTTTTTCTTCCATTTATTAAATATGAATTTACTAAATTCACTTATTAGCTGGATTTGACAGATTTCGGACAATAAAAAGATATTTTAAATAGATTTATGTGAAAAACATCAAAAATATATTTAAGTGGATTAAACTTTTATCATACCAACCATTTTTTCGAATTTAATAATATTTAAATTTTATAAAATCTAGATTCATTGAATTTAATAAATTATATTTAAGTTAAATGCTATTCCACCTAAACACCCCCTAAGTGTGAAGATACTCAAATAAATAGGAATTAGAGACATGAACGAAAACACCCCCCATAAAATATCCAATTTTTAAAATGCCCATCACTCAACCTATACGCCCCCTCCTCCCCCTCCCTCCCGGCCCCCTCAACTTCCCCATCGTCGGCGCACTCCCCTTCATCGGCCCCATGCCCCACTCCGGCCTCGCCCTCCTCTCTCGCCGCTACGGCCCCATCATGTTCCTCAAAATGGGCATCCGCCAAGTGGTCGTCGCCTCCTCCTCCGCCGCCGCACGCTCCTTTCTCAAAACTCACGACTCCCGCTTCTCCGACCGTCCTCTCGACATCATCTCCAAGCAAGTCAGCTACAACGGCCAGAACATGGTCTTCGCCGACTACGGTCCTAAGTGGAAGCTCCTCCGCAAAGTCTCCAACCTCCATCTCTTCGGCCCCAAGGCCATGTCCCGTTGGGCCAACGTGCGGCGGGACGAAGCTTTCTCCATGTCCCACTTCCTGAAGAAACAGAGCGATTCCAAAAACCCTGTTTTCCTTTCCAACTTGCTGGTTTGTTCAATGGCGAATGTGATTGGGAGGATTGCGATGAGCAAGAGGGTGTTCGATGAGGAGGGGAAGGAGGCGAAGGAGTTTAAGGAGATAATTAAGGAGCTTTTGGTCGGGCAGGGGGCTTCGAATATTGGGGATTTGGTGCCGGCAATGAGGTGGCTGGATCCGCAGGGGGCGAGGAAGAAGCTGCTGGGATTGAATCAGAGGTTTGTTAGGATGATAAGTAAGTTCTTGGCGGAGCACGGTGAGAGTAGAGGGGAGCGGGAGGGGAACCCTGATCTGCTTGATCTTATTGTGGCTGATAAGATCGCCGGCGACGACGGGGAAGGGCTTTCTGAGGAGAACATCAAGGGCTTCATATCTGTAAGCAAAACTGCGATTTTGGTTTTTATTTTGATATTGTTAAATGATTAACATTTTAAAACCGATTTTTTTTTTTTTTAAATGAATTGAATGATTGAAATTCAACTTCAAAATTTGAACTTTTGGGTTAATCCTAACTTATTAATGAGTGTTAATTTGTTTTCAAAAGTAAAAAAAAAAAACAGCTGAAATGGATTCTAGATTAATTCAAGCCATCATATTAATATTAGTAAGACTCTTAACAATTCAATTTCGAGCTGATCTACTCGAAATCAGGTAAAAAAGATTAAGTTAAAATTTTAATACGCAGCTCGACTCATTTATTTCAATTCCAATCAAAATTAAAATCAATTTTCGAGCCACAACCATTCGTCAAACTAAATTTACAGCCCACTTGTGGCATGCAGGATCTATTCGTGGCGGGCACAGACACATCCGCTATAGTCATCGAGTGGGCGATGGCTGAGATGCTAAAAAATCCGGCGATCCTCCGCCGAGCACAGGAAGAAACCGACCGCATCGTTGGCCGCGATCGCCTTCTGGAAGAATCCGACATACCAAATCTCCCTTACCTCCAAGCCATATGCAAGGAAGCTCTGCGCAAGCATCCCCCAACTCCTCTCAGCATACCTCACTACGCTGGCGAGCCCTGCGAGGTAGAAGGTTACCACATTCCCGGCAAGACCTGGCTTTTGGTCAACATATGGGCCATCGGGCGAGACCCGGAGGTGTGGGAGAAGCCATTGGAGTTCGATCCGGAGAGGTTTATGGAAGGGAAGATGGCGAGGATTGATCCGATGGGGAACGATTTTGAGCTGATACCGTTCGGCGCCGGGAGGAGGATTTGCGCGGGGAAGTTGATGGGGATGGTTATGGTGCAGTACTTTTTGGGAGTGTTGGTGCAGGGTTTTGACTGGAGTTTGCCTGAAGGGGTGGTGGAGCTGGACATGGAGGAGGGGCCGGGATTGGTGTTGCCGAAGGCGGTGCCGCTGTTGGTGACGGCGAGGCCGCGGCTGCCGGCGGCTTGTTTGATAAAGGAGAGTTTTTTCTAGTTTATGTACTGCGTGTTAAGAGTTTTGAATAATGAATAATTAATCTATTTCGATGTAAAAAAAATTTAAATAATAAAAGTGGATTGTTGCAATTCATTTAAGCAAATGTTTTTATTTTATTTTATTTTATTTTATTTTTAAATTATGTAACCATAAGGCCGTAAGGTTAGAATGATGTTTTATTGAATAGCCTTTGCTCGACTTTGGGTGCGTTTAGTGCGGCACTATTTTAGCGGTGTTTTATCGTATGCAGTTTTTTCTATTTGAAAAAAACTATATTCTCAAACTAATGCACTTAAAAGTTTCATTTTTCAGTCAGATTTTACTACTTGCTGTTGCTGCTAGAAAGTTACGGTTTGATTTTCTATAAAAAAAAATTATAATAGTCATCATAGTTTTTCAACAAGCATGAACATCTTTCCTGCTGCTTGTTCAAACTGCTACAACTGCGCCAAAAATACTTAGTTGTCGAAAAAGATAAATATAAAAAATTTAAAGAAAATGATTTTTGATTAAAAATATAAGAAAATGTAATTCTATTTTAGGGAATTTACATTGGTGGCAGCCAATTCTTACGTATTTACGTATGTCACAACAAAACCTTCACTTTTACGGCCAAAACACTTAAAATTCTTTTCTAACACATCAGAATCAGCATTCATACAATATTTAATGCTTCAATCCAGCTTTTCATACATAAATAAGGATGCCTTGACTGAAAGTACGAATGTTTAGACGTGATATACAAAAATGCTTAAGAATTGGGTGGTAGGCATGCAAATTTCCGTTTTATTTTTAAATGAAAATAAGTTTCTATCATTTTTTCTTATATATATATTTTTTTAAAATTTTTCGTAATTCAATTTTGATATAATTTATATCAATTTTTTCCTTTAATGAAAGCGATCGGTCTTGCACGAAGAACATGAACCCAATTGATAATATATATGATTCGAACCCATGAGTTCGCGGCGATATATCACTCACAATGAGCAAAATTTGATAGACTATAAGTGAATTATTGTATTTAAGAAGATTTACATACATAACACTCAAATCTTATGTGTTTATGTGCATATATATAAATATAATACCTAAATTTTAACTTTTTACATATATGACACCTTATTTATATATGAAAAAGGGTACTTCACTTTTTAAAAATAAAGTAATGATATTTTGATGTGGTGTGAAAATTTTAGGTGGTATAAATGCAAAAGTAAAATTTAGGTGTTAGATATGTAAATACGTTACATTTGGATAATTGAGTAGGTTTGTAACTGCCCCTGTGGACTGTTCCGTATTTATCCTTATACTAATTTTTTTAGTTAATTGAGTAGGTTTGAATAAAATTTTAGATGCTTATCATATCTTATCATGTAAATAAATAAGATTGAAAACTTGCTTGCCCACTTTTTTTTTCCTTTTCGACAAAATATTACATCATCAGGACTCCTAAAGTAGAGCTGCGTTCAGAGTCCACTAATATGCGGACCCATGACTTCAAGAAAACACACGCACTTTCTTGTGATCCGGCCTGGTAAAACAGAAGAATATTCATTATGTGTTATTTATCGTTATTCAGGTGTTATTGCGGTGATATTGATGTGTTATTGTATTATTATAACACCGAGAATATTCTCAGAACACAATAACACATAAATACCACCACAATAACACTTGAATAATGCGGAATAACACCGAGAGAATATTTCACTGCGCAAAAATGATTTTTTTTTATAAAATTTTCAGTCATCTCCACGTAGCGTCATTTCATTGGACTCCGAAAGTAGGTCTAAATTAGGAGGAAAGTAGGTCTAAATTAGGAGTCCTGACGTGATATTTTTTACTTTCCATATGCTAGTTTTCTATCTTACAAATTTATCATTAAGAACCAGATAAGAAATTCGTTTAATATAATGTAATTATTTATACCATGATTTATTTTTATATTTGCAAGTTCAATCTGTAAAGAGTACTAACAAATAAAATTGAATAAGATTTTAATATAAATACGCAAATAAAATTTTCTAGAGTTCTATAAAAATAAATAAATAAATATAAATTGAATCGTTCTTGATTAAATTCAAATCATTTATTGCACGCAAGATTTCAATGTAATTTTTCTTGTCAGACAATTGTGAGCAGAAAGAAAGTATTGCATCCGACGATCGCACGTGCCTACGACCGTGCCTACGACCGTGCCTACGACCAACGGCTCGGCGACACCTCAACATATATGCTAAGGTGGCCATGCCGAGCTAGTGCTCGGCGGTTGGTCATCCAGATGTGCGGAAGACTCATATTTTCTCATGAGTAAGAAAAGTGGATTGAGTAATGCTTTATTTCTAAGAAAATATTCCTAAAAGTTGGGTATTTATTGATGTTTTTGCTCTGAATTTAAGTAGATAGCCCCAAATTTCGGTGAAAATCTGGTGCTAATTAACTTTTGGACAAATTTTAATAAAAAAATTGTAATTGATTTTTTTTTCTTATGAAATAAATGTTTTTGGAAGTAGGGCTGTCAAAACGGCTCGTTGTTCGCGAACAGGTCGTGCTCGGCTCGTTAAAAAGCTCGTGTTCGGCTCGTTAATTTCATTCAATAAGTTAACGAGCCGAACACGAACTAAGATGTGTTCG